>NC_092040.1:73470936-73770936 GCF_003086295.3 Arachis hypogaea
CTTAGTTGCTTGTAGAACAAGAGTGGTTGTCAGTCACTTTGTTCATGGGTGAGAATGGTGATGATTCGTGACAATCATCACCTTCATCAAGTTGAAGAACAAATGATATCTTGGACAAAGAACAAGCGGGATTGAATGGAAGAACAATAGTAATTGCATTAATACTCGAGGTACAGCAGAGCTCCACACCTTAATCTATGGTGTGTAGAAACTCCACCGTTGAAAATACATAAGCATGAGGTCTAGGCATTGCCGAATGGCCAGCCTCCCAATGATCTAAGATAGCATACAAAACGAAGATAGCTACCAAAGTCTTTTAATACAATAGTAAAAGGTCCTAATAATAAGAACTAGTAACCTAAGGTGTACAGAAATGAGTAAATGACATAAAAATCCACTTCCGGGCCCACTTGGTGTGTGCTTAGGCTGAGCAATGAAGCAATTTCGTGCAGAGACTCCTCTTGGAGTTAAACGCCAGCTTTAGTGCCAGTTTGGGCGTTTAACTCCCATTTGGGTGCCAGTTCCAGCGTTTAACGCTGGGATTTCTTAAGGTGACTTTGAACGCAGGTTTGGGCCATCAAATCTTGGGCAAAGTATGGACTATCATATATTGCTGGAAAGCCCAGGATGTCTACTTTCCAAGGCCGTTGAGAGCGCGCCAATTGGGCTTCTGTAGCTCCAGAAAATCCACCTCGAGTGCAGGGAGGTCAGAATCCAACAGCATCTGCAGTCCTTTTTGGTCTCTGAATCAGATTTTTGCTCAGGTCCCTCAATTTCAGCCAGAAAATACCTGAAATCACAGAAAAACACACAAACTCATAGTAAAGTTCAGAAAAGTGAATTTTAGCTAAAAACTAATAAAAATATACTAAAAACTAACTAGATCATAACAAAAACATACTAAAAACAATGCCAAAAAGTATACAAATTATCCGCTCATCAATGAGCAAGGGAGGTTCACTTTCCCAAGTCTCATTACCAAACAACTTGGCATTCAGCTTCATGATAGCTCCTAAATATTGAGCGCTCTTCAGTCACATCTTCATCCTCTTCAGAGGAAGAATAGTCTTCGGAGCTCATGAATGGCAGAAATAGATTTAGTGAAATCTCTATGGTCTCTATATGAGCCTCAGATTCCTGTGGATCCTTAATAGGAAACTCCTTCTTGCTTGAGGGACGTCCAGGAGGTCATCCTCACTAGGATTTTCGTCCTCCTCCTCCCTTGTGCATTCGGCCATATTGATTATATCAATGGCCTTGCACTCTCCTTTTGGATTCTCTTCTGTATTGCTTGGGAGAATACTGGGAGGAGTTTCAATGACTTTCTTACTTAGCTGGCCCACTTGTGCCTCCAGATTTCTGATGGAGGATCTTGTTTCACTCATGAAACTGAAAGTGGCCTTTGATAGATCAGAGACTAGATTGGCTAAATTAGAAGTGTTTTGTTCAGAATTCTCTATCTGTTGCTGAGAATATGATGGAAAAGGCTTGCTAATACTCAGCCTATTGCGTCCACCATTGTTAAAGCCTTGTTGAGGCTTTTGTTGATCCTTCCATGAGAAATTTGGATGATTTCTCCATGATGAATTATAGGTGTTTCCATAAGGTTCACCCATGTAATTAACCTCTGCCATTGCAGGGTTCTCAGGATCATAAGCCCCTTTAGAAGCTGCCTCTTTAGTACTGTTGGATGCATGTTGCCATCCATTCAGACTTTGAGAGATCATGTTGACCTGCTGAGTCAACACTTTGTTCTGAGCCAATATGGCATTCAGAGCATCAATTTCAGGAACTCCTTTCTTCTGAGGTATCCCATTATTCACAGAATTCCTCTCAGAAGTGTACATGAATTGGTTGTTTGCAACCATGTCAATGAGTTCTTGAGCCTCTTCAGGCGTTTTCTTTAGGTGAATAGATCCACCTGCAGAATGGTCCAATGACATTTTCGAAAATTCAGATAGACCATAATAGAATATATCTAATATGGTCCATTCTGAAAACATGTCAGATGGACATCTTTTGGTCAGCTGCTTGTATCTTTCCCAAGCTTCATAGAAGGATTCACCATCTTTTTGTTTGAAGGTTTGAACATCCACTCTCAGCTTGCTCAGCTTTTGAGGAAGAAAGAATTTACCCAAGAAGGCAGTGACTAGCTTATCCCAGGAGTCCAGGCTATCCTTGGGTTGTGAATCCAACCATATTCTAGCTCTGTCTCCTTTTGCATGAGTCTGTAGACTTCAGGATCAACTCCATTCGCCTTTACAGTCTCACAGATCTACAAGAACTCAGTTAAAAACTGATAAGGATCTTCAGATGGAAGTCCATAAAACTTGCAGTTTTGTTGCATTAAAGCAACTAGCTGAGGTTTCAGCTCAAAGTTATTGGCTCCAATGGCAGGAATGGAAATGCTTCTTCCATCAAACTTGGACGTTGGCTTTGTGAAGTCACCAAGCATTCTGCTTGCATTATTATTATTTTCGGCTGCCATCTCCTTCTCTTGTTCTAATATTTCTGAAAGGTTACCTTTAGATTGTTGTAACTTAGCTTCTCTTAATTTTCTCTTCAGAGTCCTTTCAGGTTCTGGATCAATTTCAACAAGAGTGCCTTTTTCCTTGTTGCTGCTCATATGAAAGAGAAGAAAACAAGAAAAGAAGAGGAATCCTCTATGTCACAGTATAGAGATTCCTTTATGTTAGTAGAAGAAGAAAAGGAGAAGAGTAAAGAATAATGGGTTCGGATATTTAGATGGAGAGAGGTGTTAGTAATTAAATAATTAAATAGAATAAGAGAGAAGAGATAGAAAATTCGAAAATAATTTTTAAAAAAAAAGGGTTAGTAATTTTCAAAAATTAGAAATAAGATAAGATTAAAATTAAAATTTAAAACAATTAAAAAGAATTTTGAAAAAGAGAGAAGTATTTTCGAAAATTAGAGAGGGATAGGTAGTTAGTTGGGTTTGAAAAAGATAGGAAACAAACAAAAAGTTAGTTAGTTGATTGAAAAAGATATTAAAATCAAATTTGAAAAAGATAAGAAGATAAGAAGTTAGATAAGATATTTTGAAATCAAATTTTTAAAAAGATAAAATTTTTGAAAAAGATAAGATAAAAGATAAAAAGATTTAATTCAAAATTTGAAATTACTTACTTCACTAACAATAAACTATAAGATAAGATTCTATAACTTAAAGATTGAACCTTTCTTAACAAGAAAGTAACAAACTTCAAAATTTTGAATCAATCACATTAATTGTTAGCTAATTTTCAAAAATATGATATAAAGATAAGAAAAAGATTTTGAAAAATATTTTGAAAAAGATTTTTGAAATTTTCAAAAAATGAGAAAAAAATGAAAAGATATGATTTTTGAAAAAAAATTTGAAAAGATAAGATTTTTAAAAGTGAAATATTGACTCGACTTGTAAGAAACAACTAATTTTTAAAGATTTTTGACCAAGTCAACCCAAAATTTCGAAAATTTGGAGGGAAATAAGGAAAATATATTTTTTTGATTTTTTAATTTTTAAAGATGAGAGAGAAAAACATAAAAATGACCCAAAATATGAAAATTTTGGATCAAAACACTTAATGCATGCAAGAACACTATGAATGTCAAGATGAACACCAAGAACACTTTGAAGATCATGATGAACATCAAGAACATATTTTTGAAAAATTTTTGATGCAAAGAAAACATGCAAGACATCAAACTTAGAAATTTTTAATGCTTGGAAAATATGAATGCAAGAATGCACATGAAAAACAACAAAAGACACAAAAATAAGAAATCATCAAGATCAAACAAGAAGACTTACCAAGAACAACTTGAAGATCATGAAGAACACCATGAATGCATGAATTTTCGAAAAATGCAAAAAATTTTTAAAGCATGCAATTGACACCAAACTTAAAAATTGACTCAAGACTCAAACAAGAAATACAAAATATTTTTTATTTTTATGATTTTATGATTTTTTTTGAATTATTATTAAATTTTTTTCGAAAATATTTTTGGAAAAATGAAAAAGAAAAGAAAATTTTGAAAAAGATTTTTTTTTTGAAAAAATTTTGAAAAGAAGATTACCTAATCTGAGCAACAAGATGAACCGTCAGTTGTCCATACTCGAACAATCCCCGGCAACGGTGCCAAAAACTTGGTGGACGAAATTGTGATCCTCAAAGTTGGTCTCTTTGTATTTGTATGAAATTAAAAATACCCCAAAGAGATCATGGTATGATGAATTGGGATCTTAATAATCCCTGGTGTGATCATAACTCCGTTCAACTTAACCAGCAAGTGTACTGGGTCATCCAAGTAATACCTTACGTGAGTAAGGGTCGATCCCACAAAGATTTTTGGTATGAAGCAAGCTATGGTCACCTTGTAAATCTCAGTTAGGCAGATTAAATGGTTATGGGTTTCGAAAATTAATAATTAAACAGAAAATAAAATAGGATAGAAATACTTATGTAAATCAATAGTGGGAATTTCAGATAGGCGTATGGAGATGCTGTGCTCCTCTCGAATCTCTACTTTCTTCTTACATTCATCCAATCCTTCTTACTCCTTTCCATGGCAAGCTGTATGTAGGGCATCACCATTGTCAATGGCTACATCCCATCCTCTCAGTGAAAATGGTCCTATGCTCTGTCACAGCACGGCTAATCATCTGTCGGTTCTCAATCAGGTTGGAATAGAATCCCTTGATTCTTTTGCGTCTGTCACTAACGCCCAGCCTTCAGGAGTTTGAAGCTCGTCACAGTCATTCAATCCCAGAATCCTACTCGGAATACCATAGACAAGGTTTAGACTTTTCGGATTCTCATGAATGCCGCAATCTATCTAGCTTATACCACGAAGATTCTGTTGGGGAATCTAAGAGAAATGCGTCCGGCCTAAGGTAGAACGGAAGTGGTTGTCAGTCACGCGCGTTCATAGGTGAGAATGATGATGAGTGTCACGGATCATCACATTCATCAAGTTGAAGTGCAACGTATATCTTGGAATAAGAATAAAAGAGAATTAAATAAAAAGTAATAGTAATTGTATTGAAACTTGAGGTACAGCAGAGCTCCACACCCTTAATCTATGGTGTGTAGAAACTCCACCGTTGAAAATACATAAGTGAAAGGTTCAGGCATGGCCGAATGGCCAGCCACCTAAAACATGCTCAATGTCCTCCAAAGATGAAGAATAAAACAAAACTGAGACCAAAGATGAAATGTGGTCAAAAGACGACTAATACACTAGTAAAAAGTCTTATTTATACTAAACTAGCTACTAGGGTTTACATGAGTAAGTAATTGATGCATAAATCCACTTCCGGGGCCCACTTGGTGTATGCTTGGGTTGAGCTTGATCTATCCACGAGCTGAGGCTTTTCTTGGAGTTGAACGCCAAGTTATAACGTATTTTGGGCGTTCAACTCCGGGTCGTGACGTGTTTATGGCGTTTAACTCCAGACAGCAGCATGTACCTGGCGTTCAGCGCCAAGTTACGTCGTCAATTTCCGAATAAAGTATGGGCTATTATATTTTGCTGGAAAGCTCTGGATGTTTACTTTTTAACGCCGTTGAGAGCGCGCCATTTGGAGTTCTGTAGCTCCAGAAAATCTATTTCGAGTGCAGGGAGGTTAGATTCCAACAGCATCAGCAGTCCTTTTGTCAACCTTTTTCAGAATTTTGCTCAAGTCCTTCAATTTCAGCCAGAAATTACCTGAAATCATAGAAAAACACACAAACTCATAGTAAAGTCCAGAAATGTGAATTTAACATAAAAACTAATGAAAACATCCCTAAAAGTAGCTTGAACTTACTAAAAACTACCTAAAAACAATGCCAAAAAGCGTATAAATTATCCGCTCATCAAAGAGCATGAGGAAATTCCTCATAAAATCCATGAGATGTCTCAAGGGATGCATTTTCCTCCACATAACTATTGGGAGCAACTCAACACCACTTTGGAAGGCTTAAGTTACAACATGGACCAACTAAGGGTGGAGCACCAAGGGCACTCCATCATTCTTCATGAGATTAGAGAAGATCAAAGAGCTATGAGAGAGGAGCAACAAAGGCAAGGAAGAGACATAGAAGAGCTCAGGCGTTACATTGGATCTTCAAGAGGAAGAACTAGCCGCCATCACTAAAGTGGACCCGTTCTTTAATTTTCTTGTTCTTATTTTTCTGTTTTTCGAATTTGATGCTTTATGTTCGTCTATGTTTGTGTCTTTCTTACATGATCATTAGTGTCTAGTGTCTATGCCTTAAAGCTATGAATAGTTCCATGAACCCTTCACCTCTCTTAAATGAAAAATGTGCTTAATTACAAAAGAATAAGAAGTACTTGAATCTCAAATTTTATCTTGAAATTAGTTTAATTATTTTGACGTGGTGGCAATACTTTTTGTTTTCTGAATGAATGCTTGAATAGTACATATTTTGATAGTGAAGTTTATGAATGTTAAAATTGTTGGCTCTTGAAAGAATGATGAACAAAGAGAAATGTTATTGATAATCTGAAAAATCATGAAATTCATTCTTGAAGCAAGAAAAAGCAGTGAAAAAAAAAGCTTGCAAAAAAAAAAAGTAGCGAAAATTAAAAGAAAAAGAAAGAAAAAGCAAGCAGAAAAAGTCAATAGCCCTTTAAACCAAAAGGCAAGGGTAAAGAGGATCCAAGGCTTTGAGCATTAATGGATAGGAGGGCCCAAGGAAATAAAATCCATGCATAAGCGGCTAAATAAAGCTGTCCCTAACCATGTGCTTGTGGCATGAAGGTCCAAGTGAAAAGCTTGAGAATGAGTGGTTAAAGTCATATCCAAAGCAAAAAGAGTGTGCTTAAGAACTATGGACACCTCTAACTAGGGACTTTAGCAAAGCTAAGTCACAATCTGAAAAGGTTCACCCAGTTATGTGTCTGTGGCATTTATGTATCTAGTGGTAATACTGTAAAACAAAGTGCTTAAGGCCACGGCCAAGACTCATAAAGTAGTTGTGTTCAAGAATTAACATACTGAACTAGGAGAATTAATAACACTATTTAAATTCTGAGTTCCTATATATGCCAATCATTCTGAAATTCAACGGATAAAATGAGATGCCAAAACTGTTCAGAAGCAAAAGGCTACTAGCCCCGCTCATCTAATTGGGACTAAGTTTCATTGATATTGTAAGATTCATTGTATATTCTCTTCTTTTTATCCTATTTTGTTTTCAGTTGCTTGGGGACAAGCAACAATTTACGTTTGGTGTTGTGATGAGCGGATAATTTATACGCTTTTTGGCATTGTTTTTAGATAGTTTTTAGTAGGATCTAGCTACTTTTTAGTATATTTTTATTAGTTTTTAAGCAAAATTCACATTTCTGGACTTTACTATGAGTTTGTGTGTTTTTCTATGATTTCAGGTATTTTCTGGCTGAAATTGAGGGACCTAAGCAAAAATCTGATTTAGAGGCTGAGAAAGGACTGCTGATGCTATTGGATTCTGAACTCCCTGTACTCGAAATGGATATTTGGGAGCTGCAGAAACCCAAATGGCGCGCTCTCAATTGCGTTGGAAATTAGACATCCCGGGCTTTTCAACAATATATAATAGTTCATACTTTGCTCGAGTTTTGACGACGCAAACTGGCATTCAAACGCCAACTTCCTACCCTATTCTGGCATCAAACGCTAAAAACTGATTACAAGCTAGATTTAAACGCCCAAAATAGGCTGAAAACTGGCGTTTAACTCCAAGAGAGGTCTCTATACATGAAAGCTTCAATGCTCAGCCCAAGCACACACGAAGTGGGCCCAGAAGTGGATTTCTGCATCATTTACTTGTTTCTGTAACCCTAGTAACTTGTTTAGTATAAATAGAACTTTTTACTATTGTACTCACAATCTTTGGACATTTAGTCCTTAGACCTAGATCTTAGACATTGGGGGCTGGCCATTCGGCCATGCTTGGACCATTATCACTTATGTATTTTCAACGGTGGAATTTCTACACACCATAGATTAAGGTGTGGAGCTCTGCTGTTCCTCGAGTATTAATGCAAAGTACTATTGTTCTTCTATTCAATTCAAGCTTATTCTTACTCTAAGATATTCATTCGCACACAAGAACATGATGAATGTGATGATTATGTGACGCTCATCACCATTCTCACTCATGAACACGTGATTGACAACCGCTTCTGTTCTATATGAAAATAAGCTTGAATGTATATCTCTTGGGTTTCTAATCAACAATTCACATCGACACCCCTCTGACAATGGGGCATCTAACTCCAAGATTAGAATCTTTGTGGTATAGGCTAGAATCCATTGGCAGCATTCCTGAGATCCAGAAAGTCTAAACCTTGTCTGTGGTATTCTGAGTAGGATCTAGGATGGGATGACTGTGACGAGTTTCAAACTCGTGACTGTAGGGCATAGTGACAGACACAAATGGATAGTAAATCCTATTCCTACTGATGCAAGTGCATATTTGCTTTATTAGTTAGTTAGTTTAGTTAGTTTTAGCTTAAATCCACTCATTTTCTCTAAATAAACAAGTCCTTTTATGAGTTTTGTTTCCATGCATGATGATATCAAGGAACATGTTAATTCTAGCCAAATTCATGCAAATGATTTAAGGAATGCATATATGAATGAGTATGAATGAATCTCATGAAATCTATTGCATGAAGTGGTAAGACTTTGAAGCTATTTCCCTTGTTGATGATAGGTGATGAGACAAGGAAGCATGGAAGCAAGAATAATGCAAGCTGGGCAAGAAGTTGGCGTTGCCAACTTGGATACAATGGGCGTTATTCTTGCCAACGCCAGGAAGAGGAGTTGGCGTTGCCAACTTGAAGCTGGCGTTGCCAACGCCACACACACAAGGAACTTGGCCCTGGAGGCAACCAAGGAGCAAAGTTGGCGTTGCCAACTTGAGATCCACGTTGCCAACGCCACACACAAGCAAGTTTGGCCCTGGAGGAAGACAAGAAGCAAAGTTGGCGTTGCCAACTTGAGAGTGGCGTTGCCAACGCCACACACAAGCAAGTTTGGCCCTGGAGGAAGACAAGAAGCAAAGTTGGCGTTGCCAACTTGAGAGTGGCGTTGCCAACGCCACACACAAGCAATTTTGGCACCAAAGAGGAGCTCGAGCACGTTGTTGAAGCTAGGAAGCATTGGAGTGTTTGGCAACAACGCCAGGAATGGTTGCTTGGCTAGGCACCAAGTCTTGGTGCCAACCAGGTTGCCAACGCCCAATGGCAGCACCAACCAGGTTGCCAACGCCCAATGGCAGCACCAACCAGGTTGCCAACGCCTAATGGCGCACCAACCAGGTTGCCAACGCCCAATGGCGCACCAACCAGGTTGCCAACGCCCAATGGCAGCACCATTCACGTTGCCAACGCCAAAATCAAGTTGCCAACGCCGAGCCTTGCCAACCACGTTGCCAACGCCCACAAGTGCATCAACCAACGTTGCCAACGCCCATAAGTGCACCAACCACGTTGCCAACGCCCAATGGCCTTGCCATGCACGTTGCCAACGCCAGGAAGCAAGCATGGAGCCTTGAGAAGGGCTCGAGCACGTTGCCAACGTACTAAAGAGAAGGAGTTATTCACAACAATGCCAGGAAATTGTGGTGCACGTTGCTAACTTGAAATGTATGGGCGTTATTCACAACAACTCCAACAAGGCAGCCTGACCATGTCCTCTTCAATGGAAGATATCTTGAGCTACAGAGATCCAAATTGAGTGCTTCCAGTTGCATTGGAAAGCTGACATTCAGAGCTTTCCAACCATATATAATAGTCTATGGTGGAGCACAAAATTGAAGCCAAACCAGAGTCATTTTTAGGCCCTAAAAACAAGAACATGAAGTGAAATTCAAGAAGGCTAGAGATTAGCCTTGGGGTGTGGCTCGAGCACGTTGCCAACGTGCCACAAGGGGGGCGTGTTTTGCAACAACGCCAGCCCCAAGTCCTTGCCTTGGGAGAGTAGGGCACGGGCACGTTGCCAACTTGGGGTTGAAGGTGCGTTATTCACAACAACTTGGCAACAACTTGGCAGCTTGACCTTACCTTCTTTGAGGAACCATAACTTGAGCTAGGAAAGTCCAATTGAGGTGATTCCAGTGGCATTAGAAAATAGACATCAAGAGCTTTCCAATGATGTATAATAGTCCATATTGAGGCTGACGATTGACACTCAAATTCTGGGCTACATTTAGCATGAAAGTAGAGCCAAGAAGAGGAAAAGCAAGTTGTTGGCAACAACTTGGGCTAGCAACGCCCAAGTCTCATACTTCACTACCAGGAAAATGTCTTGCACGTTGCCAACGTGCATTTGGCCTGGAGTTAGTGCCAATAACGCCAAGCCAATGGGCCAAAAACATGATGAATGAACTCTTCCATTCCAAGTCTAGCAACACTTCCAATTGAGCCAAGAATTCAACAATGAGAAAGCCCACATTGCCAACCCAAATTGAAGATCTCTGAAGAGTTTTAGGAGTAGTATAAATAGAAGAGATTGATGTACTTGTAGGGGACTTTTGGATTTTTACACTTTTACTTTACTTTTTACACTTAGTCATTTTTACACTTTTTAGCACTTGTATTTGGAAACTCTTTTGGTACTTCCGAGAGAAGACCCAGAGAGCTAATTTTGGTTCATCTTGGAACTTCTCTTCTTCATTTTCTTAATCTTCAAGCATTTACTTATTCTTCTTCATCTTTCTTTGTAATTTAGTTTAACTTGGATTGATGGCAATTGTTGTTGAAATTGGAGCTATGATTCACTAAACCCCATTCATTAGGGGGAAGAGCTCTGTTGGTTGGAATGAATTGGTGAATCCATCTTCTCTTTCTCAATTTTAGTGGTTGATCTAAAGAGGGAACTCTTGTTCTTCAAAGATTCAACCACCATCGAGAGAGGGGTTAATCTATATGAATTATGTGGTGAATTTAATGAATGAGCCACATAATTCAGTTTAGAGTTCAACCTTTCATGATTTCCTCAATCAATATACCTTGGTTAGTATGTGAGATGTAACTCTCTTTGGTTGAGATTTTGGACATTGTGTGGCTGGATTAAAATTGAGCTTCATCTCTTCTCATGAACAATTAGATCACGAGAGTGGCAATTGGCTATGTTGAGAGAGATTGAATCACCAAGAGATTGGGATTCAATCACCCACTTGCCATAGATCTATACCCATGATTGAGAAGGATTTGACTAACATCAATTCATGAAAACCAACATCTCTAATCCCTAATGATCCTCTCTATCATTAATTCTCAGTTCTCTTGCTCTAGTTATTTGATTACCCATTTCCCAATCCCTTTCTACATTCTGTCTATTTACTACTCTTGTTATTTACATTCTGTTCATCTACTTCTTGCCATTTATTTTTGTGTTCTTTAAATTTCTGCACCCTTTAATTCCTTGCCATTTATCTTTGATGTTATTTAAGTTTCTTGCAATTTAAGTTTCAGTTATTTACTTCCATTTTATTTCTATATTCTTGTTCTTAATTGCCATTTAAATTCCTGTAATTATGCTCAAAAGTCACATTGCTCATAAAATCAAAAATCATGTTCGCTTGACTAGACTTACCATTTAACTAAAGTTGCTTAATCTACCAATCCTTGTGGGATCGACCTCACTCTTAGTGAGTCTTACTACTTGATACGATTCGGTACACTTGCCTGTAAATACGTGAATTATAATTTTTACGTATCAAGTTTTTGGCGCCGTTGCCGGGGATTGGAAAGATTGACAATGATTAAGTGAAAGGTGGTTTAGATTAAGCAATTTTCTTTGTGTTTTTTGTTAAGCCCACTAACTGTTTGATACTTTGTTTCACTAACCCCAATTTCACTCTAGTTCTAGAATATTGCACTTGTGATTTTGGTTTTGTTTGTGTATGTCAGGAGCTAATAGACATAATATTGAGGACGAGAGAACCCGCCGAAGGATAAGGAGAGCAGAAAGAGGAAAGTTCATAGTTGGTGAAGAAGGGTCAGAGGAATCAGAGGGAGAAGATCAAGTCATGGATGATGAAATGCAAAACCCTCCTGGAGGGGTCAACAATAATGGTGGACAAGCTAGAAGGGTGTTATCCTCATTTACTATCCCTGATCCAAGACATTGTGGGAGCAGTATTGCTACACCAAATGTTCAGGCCAATAACTTTGAGTTAAAACCTCAGCTCATCACTTTGGTACAGAACAATTGCTCTTATGGAGGGGGACCTCTTGAAGACCCAAATCAACATCTCTCTGTTTTTCTGAGGATATGCAACACAGTGAAGACAAATGGAGTGCATCCAGATGTTTACAAGTTATTGCTATTTCCGTTCTCTTTGAGGGATAAAGCCACTCAATGGCTAGAATCATTCCCCAAGGAAAGCCTCAATGATTGGAATGAAGTGATGGGCAAATTTCTAGCAAAGTTCTACCCACCTCAAAAGATCATCAAGCTGAAGACAGAGGTCCAGACTTTTAGGCAAATGGAAGGGGAGTCATTGTATGAAGCCTGGGAAAGGTATAAAGCACTAATGAGAAGATGCCCCCCCTGACATGTTTAGTGATTGGGTTAAGCTCCAAAACTTCTATGAAGGCTTAAGCTTCGAAGCAAGGAAGGGACTAGATTACTCATCAGGAGGATCACTCAACATGATGAAAACTGCCGAGGAGGCCCAAGACCTCATTGAGATTGTGGCAAACAATCAATATTATTACTCATCAGAGAGGCAACACAATCCGCCCCAAAGAAAGGTGTAATGGAGCTTGAAGGTGTTGATGCTATCTTGGCACAAAATAAGTTAATGCACCAACAAATCCAACAACAAATGGAGATGATAACAAAGAGAATGGATGGTTTGCAACTTGCAGCAGTGAACACAACAAATCAACCATTGCTTGAATGGAACCAAGGTGAAGGGACCAATGTTGGACAACCACAAGAACAAGTTCAATACATGCAGAATACTTCAAATTCTCAGGATGAATTTCATGGAGATACATACAACCCATCTTGGAAAAATCATCCCAATCTTAAGTGGGGTGAAAATCATTGGCAAAAGAATAGCAACCACAATCAAAATCGTCACACAACAACCAAAATCACCATGCCAACAACACTAACCAATATAGAAAACCACAAAACACATATCAACCACCCCATCATAACTCACAAAATCACCAAAATAACTTCTCTGCACCATCATCCAACTCACAAAATTACCACACTAATCCACCCAACAACTTCCAACAACAATCAACCCCCATCATACCCCAATTGATCATCATGAGACAAGAATCTCAAGTCTTGAAGCAACCTTGCAAGCACTTGCTCAAACCACTCAAGCCTTAGCTAAGGGACACAAGGAACATGAGGTCATCATGAAGAACATTGAGAGACAAGTGGGACAATTAGCCAAACAAGCCGAGCGACCAACCAATGTCCTCCCAAGTGACACAATACCCAACCCAAGAGAAGAATGTAAGGCTCTGCAGTTAAGGAGTGGCAAGGTAGTTGGTGAAAGTTCAAATAAAGAAGCAACAAAACCCAAAGAGCAAACACAGTGGAGAGGAAGATGAAGAAAAGGCTTCAACATCTAACAAAGGCAAGGAGGTTATCAAGCCACAAGGCAATCCACCAAGTCAAGGAGGCAACCGTGATGGCAAGGAGAGTGTGAATCCACAAAAAGAAAACAAAAATGAAGGAGTGAAAGCTTATGTACCCAAGCTTCCATACCCAACTAGGATACTCAAAGGAGCAAAAGACCAACAATTCCCAAGGTTCTTAGAAATCTTCAAGAAACTTGAAATCAACATCCCATTAGCAGAAGCTCTGGAACAGATGCCACTATATGCAAAGTTTCTTAAGGAATTGATCACCAAGAAGAGAAGTTGGCAAGAAAAAGAAACGGTGATTCTCAATCAAGAGTGTAGTGCCATCATTCAACAAGGGCTACCTCCAAAACTCAAAGACCCTGGCAGCTTCCTCATACCATGCACGATTGGGAGCATGGCCGTGACAAATCACTTTGTGACCTGGGAGCAAGCATTAACCTCATGCCCCTTACCATGATGAAGAAAATGATGATTGAAGAGCTTAAACCCACAAGGATGTCACTTCAACTTGCTGACAGATCCATCAAAGTACCAAATGGAGTAGTTGAGAACCTCTTGGTGAAGGTGGGAAACTTCATATTCCCAGCTGATTTTGTGGTCTAGACATGGATGAAGAGGGAAACAATTCAGTCATTCTTGGTAGACCCTTTTTGGCTACAGCTAGAACAATCATTGATGTGGAAAAGGGAGAGATGATTTTCAGGGTGCATGATGAGCAAATGACCATAAATGTCTTCAAAGCAATGCAACACCCTGTTGAGAAAGAAAATTGCATGAGGATTGATGTAGTGGACTCTTTGGTTAAAGAAGTACTTGACACAAACCATCAAATGCAACAAGAGGAAGTCCATAACATCAAGGACCAAGAAGGGAACAAATTGGAAGCATCAAAGGAACCAAGTGAAGCTACGAAAGAAGAGGCACCACAACAAGAGTTGAAACCACTACCCCCTCATCTTAAATATGCGTTCCTTGGTGAGAAGGATAGCTTCCCAGTGATCATCAATTCCACATTGAATGAAGAGAAGAAGAAAAGCTCCTTGTGGTTTTGAGAGCTCACAAAGAGGCGTTGGGTGGACCATTGATGACTTGAAAGGCATAAGCCCTGCTGTATGCATGCACAAGATACTCTTAGAGGAGGGTTCCAAACCGGTGGTACAACCTCAAAGAAGATTGAATCCACAATGAAGGAGGTTGTTCAAAAGGAAGTTCTGAAGTTGTGCAAGGCTGGGATCATCTACCCTATATCTGACAGCCCATGGGTTAGTCCAGTGCAAGTAGTACCTAAGAAAGGAGGATGACTGTCATTGTTAATGAGAAGAATGAGCTTATTCCAACACGAACAGTGACAGGGTGGAGGATGTGCATAGACTATAGGAGGCTGAATGATGCCACACGGAAAGATCACTTCCCTCTACCTTTCATTGATCAGATGCTTGAAAGGTTGGCTGGCCATGCTATTATTGTTTTCTTGATGGATATTCTGGGTATAATCAGATTGTGGTTGACCCCATGGATCAAGAGAAGACTTCCTTTACTTGTCCCTTTGGAGTCTTTGCATATAGGAGAATGCCATTTGGACTATGTAATGCCCCAGCTACCTTTCAAAGGTGCATGCTATCAATCTTCTCAGACATGGTAGAAAAATTATTGAAGTCTTTATGGATGATTTCTCTGTTTTTGGTGATTCCTTCAATACTTGCTTGCACCATCTTACCTTAGTCTTGAAAAGATGCCAAGAAACAAACTTAGTTTTGAATTGGGAGAAATGCCATTTCATGGTACCGAAGGCATTGTTCTTGGTCATAAAATTTCAAGAAAAGGTATAGAAGTTGACAAGGCAAAAGTAGAAATTATAGAAAAACTTCCTTTGCCAACTAGTGTGAAAGCCGTTAGGAGTTTCTTAGGGCATGCTGGTTTCTATAGGAGATTCATCAAAGATTTTTCAAAATAGCAAAGCCACTAAGCAATTTGTGGTGGTGACAATCCTTTTATCTTTGATGATGAATGTAAACATGCTTTTGAAACTCTAAAGGCTAAGCTCACCACAGCACCAATCATCACACCCCCAAGTTGGGGACTACCTTTTGAACTCATGTGTGATGCAAGTAACCTTGCAATGGTGCTGTGTTGGGGCAAGGAAGGAAAAGAGGCTTCATGTTATCTACTATGCAAGTAAGGTATTGAATGAAACTCAAAGAAACTACACCACAACAGAGAAAGAGTTACTAGCCGTGGTGTATGCCTTTGATAAGTTTAGACAATATTTGATTGGATCTAAAGTCTTAGTGTATACTGACCATGCTGCCATTAAGTATCTTATGTCAAAACAGGATGCCAAACCAAGGCTAATCAGATGGGTGCTACTCCTACAAGAGTTTGACATTGAGATCAAAGATAGAAAGGGCAGTGAAAATCAAGTTGCTGATCACTTATCAAGGGTACCACAAGATGAATGCCAAGACAATCTTCCATCAATAAATGAAGAATTTCCAGATGAACATCTCTTGCACATTCAACATGTCCCTTGGTTTGCAGACATGGCCAACTACAAGGCAGGAAGAATCATTCCACAAGAGTACACAAGACAACAAGTTAAGAAGCTGTTGCATGAGGCTAAGTTCTTCTTTTGGGATGACCATTCTTGTTCAAAAGATGCCCAGATGGAATGATAAGGAGATGTGTGCCAGAGGATGAGATGAAGAACATACTATGGCATTGTCACAACTCTAGCTATGGTGGTCATTTTGGGCTGAAAGAACTGCTGCAAAGGTCCTTCAAAGTGGTTTCTATTGGCCTTCAATCTTCAAGGATGCTAGGGAGTTTGTGAGCCAATGCAATGAATGTCAAAGAACAGGGGGTTTGTCAAAGAAAAATGAGATGCCTCAAAAGTTCATTTTGGAAGTGGAACTCTTTGATTTGTGGGGAATAGATTTCATGGGACCTTTTCCCCCATCCTACACGTTCAAATACATCCTGGTAGCAGTGGAGTATGTCTCCAAATGGGTAGAAGCAATAGCCACCACCACATGTGATACCAACGTGGTCTTGCAATTCCTCAAGAAGAACATCTTCACTAGATTTGGAGTGCCCAAAGGACTTATAAGTGATGGGGGAAGCCACTTTTGCAACAAGCAACTCAATTCTTTGCTCCACAATATGGTGTTACTCACAAAGTGGCCACACCATATCACCCTCAAACCAATGGGCAAGCTGAACTTGCCAACAGAGAGCTAAAAAGGATCTTGGAGAAAACTGTGGGAACAACAAGAAAGGATTGGGTTAGGAAGCTGGATGATGCACTTTGGGCATATAGGACAGCCTTCAAGACACCCATAGGAAAATCTCCATTTCAGCTGGTGTATGGAAAAGCATGCCACCTCCCTGTAGAGCTTGAACATAAGGCCTTTTGGGCCACCAAACTTCTGAATTTAGATGCTCAAGCAGCAGGAGAGAAGAGGTTGCTACAACTCAATGAACTTGAAGAGTTCAGGTTGGAGGCATATGACAATGCCAAGATATACAAAGAGAGAGCAAAGAGATGGCATGATAAGAGGATCTCTCAAAGAACATTTGAACCAGGCCAAAAGGTGTTGCTATTCAATTCAAGATTGAAGATCTTCCTGGGAAGCTGAGGTCTAGATGGACTGGTCCATACACCATCACCAAAGTATCACCTCATGGCTATGTTGAATTACTTGATGAAGCCTCAAAGCAAACCTTCACAGCTAATGGACATAGGGTGAAGCACTATTTTGGTGGCCCTTGGAGCAAGGAAGAGAGTGTGCAACTCTTAACATGAGCAAAGAAGTTGCAATGTCGAGCTAAGGACAATAAACAAAGCGCTTCATGGGAGGCAACCCATGCACAGGGAGTCTTTTATTTTCATGTTTTAGTAACCAATAATGATCAAGTAGACTAGTACATGGTGTATGCAAGGCACTAAGTTTGGTGTGGCCAATCTTGAAGAAATGGCAAATGTGTGTTCTACAACACTTAGCCACAAACTAAGTTTGGTGTCCATACATACACGAAAATGCTAGGCTATGAAAGTATTGTCATCTACTTTAGTTAAAAAAAAAAAAAAAAAGAAGAAAAAAACGTGAAATAGCATCTAATGTAGGTAAATTACTAAGTTTGAGGTGGCTATCTTTGGAATTAATTCCATAGAACATTTAGTCACAAACTAAGTTTGGTGTCTTTACTTGCATTATTAATGCTAAAAAAAAATAGATTAGGGAATCTAATTTAGTCAATTTTGCATAGGAATTTCATCATAAGCTTTTAGCTATTAATGTCACTTTAAGAATCTTAAGCTTTTGGCATTTTGTTGCAGGAAAGAAAGAAAGAAGTGATGGGGAATCTTGGAAGCATATAATGAAAGAAAGAAAGAAATGATGGGGAATCTTGGAGGGAGGTCACGGATACACAAGGAAGGGAAGTCACATGAGTTTTGAACTTTATGCATGGGAAAAACAAATCAACATGCATTGGGCACAAGGAAGCATGCCATGACCGAGCCTTAAATGCCTTCCCACCAACTTTCACTTTAAATACTTCAACCACATTCATCAAACCTCATTCTTCATCACTCATTCCTCTACCCCCATAACCTCTTTCATTACCCGAACTCACACTCAACCTCCAACCTATTCCATGCTTCACAAATTCTAGCCTTGAACCTCACCTCTACCCAATAAAACTCTTGGAGCATCACATCTCTCACATAACCGAAACACTCAACCTCCTTCACCATCATTTTCTATTTTCTATAAGTCACCGTGCTCATCTTATACCTCTCTCATTCACAATCATTTTCCTTGTGCTTGAGGACAAGCATTCATCTAAGTTTGGTGTTGGGGAGATTCAACCTTGCAAGTGAATCTCAATGGCCTCATCATCAAGGGATAGGAGAGAAGATGAATTTGATGAAAGAAGATTCAAATCCAAACACAATGAGCGGATCTTTAGTTGGATGTCAAGCAAAGATGTTGTTCCAGAGCTACCATTCAAGCTTAAAAAAGATGAATATCCTAAAATACAAAAAATAATCAGAAAAAGGGGATGGGAGCTTCTCTGTGACCAACCTCAAGAAGTGAGCATGCTTCTCATCCATGAATTCTTCACTAATGTGATAAGAGAATATGATGATGAAGAACCTTACATGAGTTATGTAAGAGGTGTGACTGTTGATTTTAGCCCGGACACCATCAACAGGGTGCTAAAAGTCAAGGCAAAACAGTTCAAACGACCTAGCTATGAAGAAAGGGTTGAAAATGACCCAAGATATGTGGATGTGGTGAGTGACTTATGCAGAATAGGCACGGATTGGGTATTGGATTCACATGGCCGACCACTCAAACTTCGGAGAGGTGATCTCATACCTCAAGCAAAAGGATGGCATGACATAGTGAGGAGGTCATTGATCTCTACTTCAAATAACTCTGAGGTAACGGTGAATAGAGCTATAATGATCCATTGCATAATGAAAGGAGGGGAAATCAATGTTGGAGACATTATAGCCAAGAACATCATTGAAATAGCTCAAAAGGTCAAACAGGACAGCTGGCTAGGATATCCTAGTACTATTATGCGCCTATGTGAAGAAGCTGGAGTGCCTCTGGGAGAATTTGAAGAAACTGATGTGGTCTCTGTTGGGAAACCTCTTACCAAAGAAAGGTTGGAGTTCATCACCACAACCCAATTGGAAAGGCAACCTTTAGCAAGAAGGAAGAAAAGGAAAGAAGTAAGACAAGAGGAGGAGCCTCAAGAAATGGATGAATCCCACACCTTGAACATGAACCAACTCCAAGCCGCCTTGGAAGGAATTTCTGGGCAATATTCACAAATTCAAAGAAGCCAAGAGGAACAAGCACAACAACAAAGGGACCTTTGGCAGTTGATGGACCAACAAAGAGGGGTTCAAGTTCAATGGATGAACCAACAAAATGAGTACCAAGCACACATGATGGAGTTACAACAAGAACAATATGCCAAGATGCAGGAAGCCATCAACAATTCAACTATGGAACATGAAAAAGCCATGGAGAAAGTGATACAAGAACAAGCTCAACTAAGGATAGAGCAAGCTCAGCAAAGAGAACTTCTCCATAGGTTGGATGCTAGACATGAAACACTCTACAGAGATTTCAATGAAAACAGAATGTTCAGGGAAGCCAGGCACAAGGACAGACTTGACTATGATATATGCACCCAATAAAAGCTCAGTTACCTCTGTTCCACTCCCCCATTACTCAATCCACAAATCAAAACCTTCAATGAAGCTCGCAAGATATTTGAAGAGCAGGAACTAGCAAGGGTGAGATTCAATCAACAGAGGCTACAGGAGACAATGATAAGCTCAGGAATTTGGCAAAAAGAAGATCCAAAGGGGAATTCAACAACAAAGCAACAAGGAGAGCTAAGAAGTAAAAAGAAAGAAGATCCAAAGGGAGATTCAACAACAAAGCAACAAGGAGAGTTAAGAAGCAAAAAGAAACAAGATCCAAAGGGCAAAGGAAAGCAAGGAGAATCAAGCAAAGGAAAAGGGACATGAAGACTAAAGGTGGTGAAGTTCCTATGTTTTTTTCTTTATGTTTTATTAAATAAAGAAGATGTATGTCTGAAATATGGTATACCTTCTAGGATGCATTTTCTTTTTGAAGCATTGTCTTTTATGTTGCCCATTCCATGCATCACCACTCACAGATTTGGAATGGTTGCTTGTCTTTAATACTTTTACTTGTCATTGGAATAAAAGATGTAGTTTGAGCAAGAACAGAGAGAAATCTAGCTAAAAAAGGATCATGTTACCCCATAGGAAAAGTGCTAGTATATTTATTGTGAAAGAATCAAGGTTCAATGAACTCAAAAGAATGCTTGCTATACAAGACTAGTTTGGTTAAGGATCACAAAGACTTTAACAGTAAAAGCACAAATAACCTTGACAATAAAGAAAATAGAGTACAAAGAATGAAAGGCTAGGCATCAATGACAAAATTTGGATATGTGTCTGTGGTGATTGATGTTAAGAGACATACTTGGGCTAGTAAATCCGAGGGGTGCTTCATCACCCGGTAACTTGAGTTAACTAACTCGGGATTATCGATTGAAAACCCACAATCAAGAGTAGCTCTATAACAGAACATTTAGCAACCCAAAGAGGTGCTGGACACCACTATCCAAACAAAGTTTCAATGTTATATGCCTGTGACTGAATGTGTTAAGGAAAGAGGCTTGAGTGAGTAAATCTTTAAGAGTGTCTCAACACTTAACAACTTGAACCAACTGGTTTGTGATTGTTGATTGAAAGCTTATGCTAAAGAGCCGCCTTAAGACAAGATTTCGAGCTTAATTGAAAAAAAAAAGGGAAAGAAAAAAGAAGGAAAAAGAAATAAGCAGAAAAAAATTGGTTCAAGGATCATGTGCTAAGGTATGAAAGAAGTCTAGTGAAGTTAACCAATTTAGTAGTGAAGCAAGCATTTTAATTGAAAAAGTTGAATAGTTGTGTTCAATTACAATGAATTAATGACCACACAAGTGAGGATGACATGCTCAATGAGAAATTACTCTCTGGAAGAACATTCAAGTCTTACATCTTAAATTCTTGTGACAAAGTCCTTTATATTTTGCTTGAGGACAAGCAATACTTTAAGTTTGGTGTTGTGATGCAAGTGCATATTTGCTTTATTAGTTAGTTAGTTTAGTTAGTTTTAGCTTAAATTCACTCATTTTCTCTAAATAAACAAGTCCTTTTATGAGTTTTGTTTCCATGCATGATTATATCAAGGAACATGTTAATTCTAGCCAAATTCATGCAAATGATTTAAGGAATGCATATATGAATGAGTATGAATGAATCTCATGAAATTTATTGCTTGAATTGGTAAGACTTTGAAGCTATTTCCCTTGTTGATGATAGGTGATGAAACAAGGATGCATGGAAGCAAGAATGACACAAGCAAGGCAAGCTTGGCCCTGGAGGCAACCAAGGAGCAAAGTTGGCGTTGCCAACTTGAGATCCACGTTGCCAACGCCACAACACAAGGCAAGCTTGGCCCTGGAGGCAACCAAGGAGCAAAGTTGGCGTTGCCAACTTGAAGCTGGCGTTGCCAACGCCACACACAACCACGCCAAGCAAGCTTGGTAACCCTGGAAGCAAAGTTGGCGTTGCCAACTCTATAACCAAGTTGCCAACGCCCACACAAGCAAGGAACTTAAGCCATGAAGGAGTGTCGAGGGCGTTGCCAATGCCAAGAACTATGGGTATTGTTGAAGGCAACGCCACACACACAAGCTTGGCCCTGGAGCAAGCTCAACCACGTTGCCAACTTGAAGAGGGCGTTGCCAACGCCACACAACCAAGCAACTTTGGCACCATAGGAAGCAAGCTCAACCACGTTGCCAACTCTAAATGGGCGTTGCCAACGCCACACAAGAATGCTTGGCTAGGCACCAAGTCTTGGTGCCAGCCAGGTTGCTAATGCCAAATGATGCTGCCAGCCAGGTTACCAACGCCAAATGGTGCTGCCAGCCAGGTTGCTAACGCCAAATGGTGCTGCCAGCCAGGTTGCTAACGCCAAATGGTGCTGCCAGCCAAGTTGCCAACGCCAGAATCACGTTACCAACGCCAAGCCTTGCCAACCAAGTTGCTAACGTCCACAAGTGCACCAACCAACGTTGCCAACGCCCATAAGTGCACCAACCACGTTGCCAACGCCCAATGGCCTTGCCATGCACGTTGCCAACGCCAGAAAGCAAGCATGGAGCCTTGAGAAGGGCTCGAGCACATTGCCAACATGCTAAAGAGAAGGAGTTATTCACAACAATGCCAGGAAATTGTGGTGCACGTTGCTAACTTGAAATGTATGGGCGTTATTCACAACAACTCCAACAAGGCAGCCTGACCATGTCCTCTTCAATGGAAGATATCTTGAGCTACAGAGATCCAAATTGAGTGCTTCCAGTTGCATTGGAAAGCTGACATTCAGAGCTTTCCAACCATATATAATAGTCTATGGTGGAGCACAAAATTGAAGCCAAACCAGAGTCATCTTTAAGCCCTAAAAACAAGAACATGAAGTGAAATTCAAGAAGGCTAGAGATTAGCCTTGGGGTGTAGCTCGAGCACGTTGCCAACGTGCCACAAGGGGGGCGTGTTTTGCAACAACGCCAGCCCCAAGTCCTTGCCTTGGGGAGAGTAAGGCACGGGCACGTTGCCAACTTGGGGTTGAAGGTGCGTTATTCACAACAACTTGGCAACAACTTGGCAGCTTGACCTTACCTTCTTTGAGGAACCATAACTTGAGCTAGGAAAGTCCAATTGAGGTGATTCCAGTGGCATTAGAAAATAGACATCAAGAGCTTTCCAATGATGTATAGTAGTCCATATTGAAGCAGAAGGTTGACACTCAAATTTTGGGCTACATTTAGCATGAAAGTAGAGCTAAGAAGAGGAGAAGCAAGTTGTTGGCAACAACTTGGGCTAGCAACGCCCAAGTCTCATACTTCACTTCCAGGAAAATGTCAAGCACGTTGCCAACGTGCATTTGGCCTGGAGTTAGTGCCAATAACGCCAAGCCAATGGGCCAGAAACATGATGAATGAACTCTTCCTTTCCAAGTCTAGCAACACTTCCAATTGAGCCAAGAATTCAACAATGAGAAAGCCCACATTGCTAACCCAAATTGGAGATCTCTGAAGAAGTTTTGGGAGTAGTATAAATAGAAGAGATTGATGTACTTGTAGAGGACTTTTGGACTTTTACACTTTTACTTTACTTTTTACACTTAGTCATTTTTACACTTTTTAGCACTGGTATTTGGAAACTCTTTTGGTACTTCCGAGAGAAGACCCAGAGAGCTAATTTTGGTTCATCTTGGAACTTCTCTTCTTCATTTTCTTAATCTTCAAGCATTTACTTATTCTTCTTCATCTCTCTTTGCAATTTAGTTTAACTTTGATTGATGGCAATTGTTGTTGAAATTGGAGCTATGATTCACTAAACCCCATTCATTAGGGGGAAGAGCTCTGTTGGTTGGAATGAATTGGTGAACCCATCTTCTCTTTCTCAATTTTAGTGGTTGATCTAAAGAGGAAACTCTTGTTCTTCAAAGATTCAACCACCATCGAGAGAGGGGTTAATCTATATGAATTATGTGGTGAATTTGATGAATGAGCCACATAATTCAGTTTAGAGTTCAACCTTTCATGATTTTCTCATTCAATATACCTTGGTTAGTATGTGAGATGTAACTCTCCTTGGTTGAGATTTTGGACATTGTGTGGCTGGATTAAAATTGAGCTTCATCTCTTCTCATGAACAATTAGATCACGAGAGTGGCAATTGGCTATGTTGAGAGAGATTGAATCACCAAGAGATTGGGATTCAATCACCCACTTGCCATAGATCTATACCCATGATTGAGAAGGATTTGACTAACATCAATTCATGAAAACTAACATCTCTAATCCCTAATGATCCTCTCTATCATTAATTCTCGTTTCTCTTGCTCTAGTTATTTGATTACCCATTTCCCAATCCCTTTCTACATTCTGTCTATTTACTACTCTTGTTATTTACATTCTGTTCATCTACTTCTTGCCATTTACTTTTGTGTTCTTTAAATTTCTGCACCCTTTAATTCCTTGCCATTTATCTTTGATGTTATTTAAGTTTCTTGCAATTTAAGTTTCAGTTATTTACTTCCATTTTATTTCTATATTCTTGTTCTTAATTGCCATTTAAATTCCTGTAATTATGCTCAAAAGTCACATTGCTCATAAAATCAAAATCATGTTCGCTTGACTAGACTTACCATTTAACTAAAGTTGCTCAATCTACCAATCCTCGTGGGATCGACCTCACTCTTAGTGAGTCTTACTACTTGATACGATCCGGTATACTTGCCGGTAAATACGTGAATTATAATTTTTACGTATCAGTGGCATATTGAACTGAGAGGAAGTGTGAACACCTGGGATAAGGTTGTTAACAATTTCATGAACATTTTTTCTCCCTCACAGACATTAACTAAGCTAGTGACAGATGTTCAGACCTTTAGGCAGAAAGAGAGCGAGTCCCTCCATGATGCTTGGGAGAGGTACAAGCTGATATTCAGGAATTGTCCTCCCCATATGTTCTCAAGATGGGGGAAGACGATCATCTTCTATGAAGCCATCTTTGAGATGGCCAGGAAGACAGTAGATCACTTTGCAGGTGGTACTTTATACTTTATAGAGACACACAAAAAGGCAGATGAGCTCATGAAGACAGCTGCCAATAACTAGCACTTATACTTCTATGAGGAGACCCAAGTTAGGACAGAAGTTCTAGATATAGAGACTGTAGCTGCACCCACTGCTGAGATTTATAATGCTCCTAGTGATATGAGTGGTTACTACCCTCAATAAGACATTCACACCACGACTAGTGAAAGCCTGAGCAGGTTAATATTCCTCTTACTGAGTTGTTTGAGGAGGTGCATCCCTATAGGGCCTTCATAGAAAGCCTGATGCTCTCTGGGAAGGAGACCTTAGAAGAAGGTGGAATAGTAGTCTTCACCAAAGAGGCCGAACCTCAGTAGCCTGCTACTGAGAGAATGAAGGGAATCAAGGACAAGGAGGATCCTGAGAATGCCATTGAGAACCCCCTATAGAGGAGAAGGAACCTCAAGTTAAATCTTCTCTAAGCGTGCAAGAGGAGCCTGTGATTACCACAAAGCACGCCCTTGTAGAGATGAAAGAGCCTCAAAAGCTACTGTTCTTAAGCAGGCAAAAAGAACCAGAAGATGAGCAACTGGCTCATTTTCTAGCAGCACTCAAGAAGCTGCAAGTCAATATCTCTTTAGAAGATGTATTAAAAAAGAAGACCCCCTATACATCCTGTCTAAAAGACATTCTTTTTTAAAAGAAGGACCTAAGGGGAGATGAGACTGTGGTACTAACCAAAGAGTGCAGTGCTTTAGTCCATAACGAACTACCAAGGAAGATGCCAGATCCAGGGAGCTTTCAGATTCTATGCATTATTGGAAAAATCACTCTTGACAAAGCCCTATATTATCTTGACTTAAGTTTGAATCCGATACTTTCATTTGTGATGAAGAAGCTGGGAAACCAAGAGGCATAAGCAACAGGGATTACCCTACAAATGAATGACCAGTCTGTGAGGTAACACACGAGCTAGAGGAGAACTTATTGGTAAAGGTTGGAGAGCTCTTCTTCCCTACCGACTTTGACATGGGAGAGGATGCGAATGACTCCATCATTCTCAGAACCTCACTCTTGGCCACAAAAAGAGCCTGATAGATGTTGAGCCAGGAGAGAAAGCACTGAGGTTGCATGAGGACTGGATGGTGTTCGAGGTTCTTAACCCTCCATTACCCCCTGACAAGGGAGGCACTTGCATAAAGGATTTAGTATTCAAGCCTCCTCCCTTGGATGGAATCAATTCAAAGCCCCTACCACCAAACGTAAGTTTGGTGTTGGGTGTGCACTATCACCCAAGGAAGAGGGTCTTAAGAGAAAGATGCCTAGGAGATGGAGGAACAAAAAGATCCCTACTGAAGGCTTCTGGTGGACGAAATTGTGATCCTCAAAGTTGGTCTCTTTGTATTTGTTTGAAATCAAAAATACCCCAAAGAGATCATGGTGTGATAAATTGGGATCTTAATAATCCCTGGTGTGATCATAACTTCGTTCAACTTAACCAGCAAGTATACTGGGTCATCCAAGTAATACCTTACGTGAGTAAGGGTCGATCCCACAGAGATTGTTGGTATGAAGCAAGCTATGGTCATCTTGTAGATCTCAGTTAGTGAGTGGAATCATAGGGTCAAATGGAATTAAATTGGATGAATAAAATAAATAAAATAAAAGGGATAGAATACTCATGCAGATTCATTGGTGGGAATTTCAGATAAGCGAATGGAGATACTGTATGGCTCAAGGACGCCTGCTCTTCCACTGCTTCAACTCAATTCTTCTTACTCCTTTCCATGGCAAGCTGTATGTAGGGCATCACCGTTGTCAATGGCTACATCCCATCCTCTCAGTGAAAACGTTCCTATGCTCTGTCACAGCACGGCTAATCATCTGTCGGTTCTCAATCAGGTTGGAATAGAATCCCTTGATTCTTTTGCGCTTGTCATCACGCCCAGCTTTCAGGAGTTTGAAGCTCGTCACAGTCATTCAATCACAGAATCCTACTCGGAATACCATAGACAAGGTTTAGACTTTCCGGATCCTCATGAATGCCGCCATCTATCTAACTTATACCACGAAGATTCTGTTGGGGAATCTAAGAGATACACATTCAAGCTCTGTTGCATGTAGAACGGAAGTGGTTGTCAATCACGTGCGTTCATAAGTGAAAATGATAATGAGGGTTACTTATCATCACATTCATCATGTTCTTGGGTACGAATGAATATCTTGGAATAAGAATAAGAGAGATTTGAATAAAAGACAATGGAATTGCATTAATACTTGAGGTACAGCAGAGCTCCACACCCTTAATCTATGGTGTGCAGAAACTCCACCGTTGAAAATACATAAGTGAAAGGTTCAGGCATGGCCGAATGGCCAGCCCTCTCCATGATCAAGTGACCGAATGATCAAGAGATTAAACTGTCAAAAGATGTCTAATACAATAGATAAATGTTCTATTTATAATAAACTAGCTCCTAGGGTTTACATGAGTAAGTAATTGATGCATAAATTCACTTCCGGGGCCCACTTGGTGTATGTTTGGGCTGAGCTTGATCAATCCACGAGCTAAGGCTTCTCTTGGAGTTGAACTTCGAGTTATGACGTGTTTTGGGCGTTCAACTTCGGATCATGACGTTTTTCTGGCGTTTAACTCCAGACAGCAGCATGAACTTGGCGTTCAACGCCAAGTTACGTCGTCTTGCTTCGAATAACGCATGGACTATTATATATTTCTGGAAAGCCCTGGATGTCTACTTTCCAACGCCGTTGAGAGCGCGCCAATTGGAGTTTTGTAGCTCCAGAAAATCCATTTCGAGTGCAGGGAGGTCAGATTCCAACAGCATCAGCAGTCCTTTTGTCAGCCTTCTTCAGAGTTTTGCTCAAGTCCCTCAATTTCAGCCAGAATTTACCTGAAATCACAGAAAAACACACAAACTCATAGTAAAGTCCAGAAATGTGAATTTAACATAAAAACTAATGAAAACATCCCTAAAAGTAGCTTGAACTCACTAAAAACTACCTAAAAACAATGCCAAAAAGTGTATAAATTATCCGCTCATCACAACACCAAACTTAAATTGTTGCTTGTCCCCAAGCAACTGAAAATCAATTAGGATAAATAGAAGAGAATATACTATAAATTCCAGAATATCAATGAATATTAATTATAATTAGATGAGCGGGACTTGTAGCTTTTTGCTTCTGAATAGTTTTGGCATCTCACTTTTTCCTTTGAAGTTCAGAGTGATTGGCTTCTCTAGGAACTTAGAATTTTGGATAGTGTTATTGACTTTCCTAGTTAAGCATGTTGATTCTTGAACACAGCTACTTATGAGTCTTGGCCGTGGCCCTAAGCACTCTGTTTTCCAGTATTACCACCGGATACATCAATGCCACAGACACATAACTGGGTGAACCTTTTCAGATTGTGACTCAGCTTTGCTAGAGTACCCAGTTAGTGGTGTCCAGAGCTCTTAAGCACACTCTTTTGCTTTGGATCATGACTTTAACCACTCAGTCTCAAGCTTTTCACTTGGACCTTCATGACACAAGCACATGGTTAGGGACAGCTTGATTTAGCCGCTTAGGCCTGGATTTTATTTCCTTGGGCCCTCCTATCCATTGATGCTCAAAGCCTTGGATCCTTTTTACCCTTGCCTTTTGGTTTTAAGGGCTATTGGCTTTTTCTACTGCTCCTTCTTTTTCTTTCTATTTTTTTTTCGCCGCTTTTCTTTTTTTTTCGCAAGCTTCCTTTTTCACTGCTTTTTCTTACTTCAAGAATCAATTTCATGATTTTTCAGATCATCAATAACATTTCTCTTTGTTCATCATTCTTTCAAGAGCCAACAATTTTAACACTCCTAAACAACAAGATCAAAAATATGCACTGTTCAAGCATTCATTCAGAAAACAAAAAAGTATTGCCACCGCATCAATATAATTAAATTAAATTCAATGATAAATTCGAAATTTATGTACTTCTTGTTCTTTTGAATTAAAACATTTTTCATTTAAGAGAGGTGAAAGACTAATGGATTTTATTTATAGCTTTAAGGCATGGTTACATACTAATGATCATGAAGTAGAGACACAAAACATAGATAAACACAACACTAAAAACCGAAAACAGAAAGAAATAAAGAACAAGGAATGAATCCACCTTTAGTGGCGTCTTCTTCTTGAAGGTCCAACAATGTCCTTAAGCTCTTCTATGTCCCTTCCTTGCCTTTGTTGCTCCTCCCTCATTGCTCTTTGATCTTCTCTTATTTCTTGGAGAATGATGGAGTGCTCATGATGTTCCACCCTTAATTGTTCCACATTATGGCTCAAATCTTCTAAGGAGGTATTGAGTTGCTCCCAATAGTTGTTGGGAGGAAAGTGCATTCCTTGAGGCATCTCAGGAATTTGTTGATGATGAGCTTCCTCATGCACTTCTTGAGGGCCGTGAGGAGCTTCTCTTTCTTGCTCCATCTTTTTCTTGGTGATGGGCTTGTCTTCTTCAATGGGGGTATCTCCTTCTATGATGACTCCAGCTGAGTAGCATAGATGGTAAATAAGGTGAGGAAAAGCTAGCCTTGCCATGGTGGAGGACTTATCGGCTATTTTGTAGAGTTCATTGGAGATGACCTCATGAACTTCTACTTCCTCTCCAATCATGATGCTGTGAATCATGATGGCCCGATCCACAGTAACTTCGGATCGGTTGCTAGTAGGATTGATGGATCTTTGGATGAACTCCAATCATCCTCTAGCCACAGGCTTGAGATCCAGTCTTCTTAGTTGAACTGGCTCGCCTTTGGAGTCTATTCTCCATTGAGCTCCTTCCACACATATGTCCATAAGGACTTGGTCTAACCTTTGATTAAAGTTGACCCTTCTAGTGTAGGGGCGTTCATCTCCTTGCATCATAGGCAAGTGAAACGCCAACTGATGTGTGGAAAACGATCCAACACAAAACTCACCGGCAAGTGTACCGGGTCGCATCAAGTAATAATAACTCACATGAGTGAGGTCGATCCCACAGGGATTGAAGGATTGAGCAATTTTAGTTTAGTGGGTGATTTAGTCAAGCGAATCAAGTTTTAGTTGAGTGATTTGTGTTTAACAGAAAGTAAATGACATTAAATGTAAAGGGGGAAGGGAAGAGTGCAGTAAATTGAAGAACAGAATTGTAAATGTGCAGAATCTTAAAGATCAAGAAAGTAAATGACTGAAACTTAAAGTGCAAGAAACTTAAATTGCAGTAACTTAAATGGCAAGAAAGATAAATGGCTTGAATATAAAAGGGGATTGAGGAATGGGATTGCAGGATCTAAACAAAGAAGAAGTAAATTGCAGTAAATGGTTGAGCAGAAAGTAAATCAGAAGCAATAAGCATTCAAACAGAATTGAAATAAAATGTAGCAGAGGTTCACAGAAGAACCCAAAATGAGTAGTGATCTCAGGATCCCAAGGGCTTAGGTAGCAGAGCCTAAAGCCCAATTTCCTTCCCAGATCTAAATTATCTAAGCAATTGGCAGAAAATTAAAGATGAAGCAGTAGAAGAACAAATTTAGAATTCAATTATGCAGAAAACAAAATGCCAAGAGCTTGAATGGGAATTGGGACAGAATTTCCCCAATTTCACACACCCACAACTCAGAAAACAGAAGAGTAGAATTGCCCAAGGGAAATGAGGAAGGAGATCATTCAATTCTCCCTTGATCCTCTTAGTTCTCGGACAAGTCTCTCAAGAAAGCTCAAAGACAAAGGAAATTCAAAAGCTCTCAAAAATAAGAGTAAAAATTCAAAGCTCAAAGTAAAGGTAGCTAAAAGTCCTAATTACATCAAACTAAGTCCTATTTATACACTTTCTATTCTTGGATAATGGGATTTGGATGGGCTTTTGAATTGGTGAAGAAATGAGTTCAAAAGAAATTTTAATTTGAATTTTGGCCCAAAAAGATTCACTCCCAGGAGGCTGCCCTGCCCTTGTGGAGGGCAGGGCAGAAAATTGATGCTTGGTGCTAGCAATTGGTGCGGCCATGGTGCGTTTTGGTGCGAGTTGGTGCGTGAGAGGCTGCCCTGCCCGTGCCAAGGGCAGGGCGGGAAAGCTGATGCGCCAGGATGTGAGGCGTGCGTGCGGATGGTGCTGCCAGAAGGAAATTTGGTGCGCCAGGAAGAGTGTTTGGTGCGTGGGACACTAAACGCTGCCCTGCTCGCGCCAAGGGCAGGGCAGGAACGGGTTGGTGCGCCAGGGAAGGAACGCGCGCGCCAGATGCTGCCAGGACGAGGAAATTGGTGCGCCAGGAAGCAAAGTTGGTGCGCCAGATTTCAAAATTGGTGCGCCTAGTTCAATTGCTGCCCTGCCCGCGCCAAGGGCATGGCAGGGTCCTTCCTTCACGTCTCGGGTTCGATCCTGGGAGAGTGCAAACACGCTATTTTATTTTTTTGGCTTCTTGGCACGGTAGTGGGTCTCAAGGCTTGGCTTCCTCATGGTTCTTTGTTCGAACCTTGTGGCATGCATGGGTGACCTTTTTTTCTTGATTTCTTTCCTTGAGATGCCCGATTCTGCTCTCCACAAGGGCAGGGCAGAGTTTGCTTCTCTTGGCTCCAAGGCACCATTTTGTGCTCTGCCCTTGGAGTGGGCAGGGCAGAGTTGCCTATGCTTGCTTGGTCACCTAATGCTGCCCTCCTAGAGGGCATTCTGCCCTTGTGGAGGGCAATGTTGCTTCCCCATTGTGATGCGGCACGCTTCTCTCCTCTTTGGCCACGCTTTCCTTTTCTTGTGTCACGCTTCTTCGGCCACGCTTTTCATTTTCTTTTCTTTTCTTCACCTATAATAAACCAAACAACCACTCAAAGTATCACTAAATTCAAGAGGCTTATAAATCAATTAAAATGCAATTAAAATTAGCTCAAACCTCAATGATTAACATTAAATTCATGGTGGTTGCTTGATTTAAAGAAGTTATGCATTTTCACTCCAAATCACTTACTTAGGATGCAAGAAAGTGCATAAATGCTAACAAAACAAGTGAAATTAGCTTGAAAAATGGGTATATGATGACTTGTCATCACAACACCAAACTTAAACCTTGCTTGTCCCTAAGCAAGCATCAAAACTAAGAGTAAATGAAATGAATAAGAAAAGAATGCATATCCTTATTATGCAGATAGCAGAACTTGATCTATGGGGCATTTATGCAGACAATGACAACTCATTTATTGTTGCTGCTGCATAATACACATTTTGCATCAAAGGTTTGCTAAACTTGCTGTTATAAGACTCTTCTTTTGATTACTCCCTTGGTAACTCTTCTTGGCTTATAATGCTTTAACAAGCTTATTGTTCTTTTAGAGGTTGGGTGTCAAATGCTGCGGCATAGCCTTTGGCTTTATTTTCTTTTCTTTTGCTCAACATCTTTCCACCACAGACACTTAGCTCACTAATTCTTCCTAGGATCATTGATGCCCAACATCTCTTTGGATCACTAAGTGCTTTGTATCTGAGTTGCTCTTTATTGTGGATTTTCAATTGGCCATCCCAAATCAGTTGATCTAAGTGACCGGGTTTCAAATAACCCCTTAGAATTTACTCATCCAAGCAGATCTCAGTACAAGAACACCACAGACATTTGTCCTAAGGTTCAAGCCATTGGTGTCCAACCTTTATTCTTTGTTTTTCTTGCCATTTTGGCTTTTTCTTTCTTCCTTTTCTTTCTGTTTTTGTTACCAAGGGTATTTCATTCTTGATATGAGTTTTTATGACAGCAAGCTAACTCACAATTGAATGAGAATGATATTATGCAACACTTATTTCATGAGTTATGCATTTAATCAAACACATATGCCACCACCAACTTCCATTCACACTCATGCAACATTGGATATTTTACTTTTCAATTCTAACCAAACTCTTTTATTTAAGCATATGGGAAACAAAGCACTATTTAAAGCTAAGTGATGGATACAAGAATTATGCATACTTATCATTTTTCTAGCTAATTATTGACTAACTAAAATGAAAAGCAAAGAACAGAAAATGCATAAAGTAAAAGAAACAGATGATGGAGGCATATCATGTTTCAGACATGCATCTCCCTATTAGAGACATGAAAGAGGAAGTATGAAAGAACTTTGCCACCTTCTAATGGTCATGGCTGCTGCTTGATTCTCCCTTCTTCTTCTTTCTTTTCCCTGTCTTGGAGTAGTCTCGGATCTCTTCACTAGGACATCTTCTAGCCCAAACAGAATCTATGAGTCCTTTGAGCCCAAAAGTCTCCAATGTGTTAAAGGTTGACTCAGTGTATTGACGAGACTTTGCTTGTTGTTTGGCTAAGAATTCAGGGTATTGCTCAAATGGCTTGATCTCAGGATTGAGTGTTGGCAAATTGTGGGTCAAGTACTCCAACCTTGCTTGCATGTTTTCATCATACTCCATTCTTTGTACGTGTCTAACTTCTCCCAAGGTATGATGAACATTCTTCCATTGATACAGGTTGTGACTATACTCCTCTGCTTTAGCTTGACTAAAATACAGCTTATCATATGATTCCTTGAATTCTTTGTATTGCTCTTTTTGCCCTTCAAGGATCTGTGCTTGAAATTCTTGCTGCTGAGTCATCATTTGTTGTTGCCATCTCTCTTGTTTCTCCTCCATTTGATGCTGCCAAGCTTCTCGTTCTTCTTTTTCTTTCAAGAATTGCTCCATGAATGCAGGGTGGGGCTCTAGATATTTCTCTTGGCCCTCTTGATTTTGGCCTTGTTCGGCCTGCATAAGTGGGTTTTGACCTTGTTGAGCCTGCATGAGCTGCTGAGATAATTCATCAATTGATCTTTGCAATTGGCTCATATCAATGGCCTCATAAGCTTGATTTCGTCCTTCCTCTCTTTGTGCTCTCCTTTGTCTAGGAGCTACTACCCCTTCTTGATCTTCTTCTTCATTAATTCCCTCCATGCTCTTCTTAGTAATTCCTTTTCCTACTTTCACCTTTGTTGTGTCCTCATCTTCAAAGATTACATTAGCTCTGTTACATAGCCGTAGGATGGTGCTTGGATGTCCAAGACCTTTTGACTTGCTTGTGCTATCGGCCATTTCTTGAATACTGTTGGCTATGAGTTGTGCAACATTGATCTCACCTCCATGCAAGATGCAATGTGTCAATAGTGCTCGTTTGATTGTGACCCAAGAGGCATTTCCAGTAGGAAGGATAGATCTCCTCACTATTTCAAACCATCCTTTAGCCACAGGAGTAAGATTTATCCTCCTTATGTGACTTGGAACCCCCTTTGAATCTCTTTCCCAATCTGTATTTTCCATGCATATCCCTTGCAGGATCTCATCAGGATTATTCTCCCGTTGCAATCTATCCTTATAACTAAGTTCTGGATAGGTTATAGTTCTCAACTTGAGAGCTCTTGTGATGGCAGCTGGGCTAAAACTCACTTCAACCCCTCTGACATAGCTTGTGTAAGGAGCACTATTTTTGTTTTCTTTGGCAGCATTTGCATAGAAATCCCTAATCATTACTGCACTGATGTCAGTCAGAGGAGCACACAAGAGTTCCCACCTTCTTTCTCTAGTAATCTGCCTCATAATGGGGTATTCTCCTTCCTTCAAATCAAGGCCTTTTTCATAGATAACATTCTTTGCCACCATGAACCTATGATATCTCCCTTCATGGAATTGGGATCTAAACTTGTGTGCATCAAACTGTGGAGGTTCGGTCACCATAGGTTCTTTTCCTGGCCTTCTTTTTGAGCTTGAGGAGGCCATTGAAAATTAAAGTGAAAAGAAAGAGGAAGTAAGAGTAGAAGAAATATGTGTTGTGTTTGGGGTGAACTTTGGTTCGGTTTTGATGTGTGAGGTAAGGACGAAATATGTTGGCTTTGGAAATGGAATAGGGTGTGGTTTCATATGAGAGTAGCTTGAATAGGAATGGGGGTGCCGTGTTGATGCAACGGCTATTTATAGGCCATGTTTCCAAACTTTTCAGCAAAACCACAATGAATGAATGAGGAGGGGATCTTGAGTGTTCATGAAGGGCTGAGATTGGTTTGTTCATTCAAAGAATGCATGAGATGGACGGCTTGCATGCATGGTTAAGGCTTGACGAGGATTCTCCTCCCATTGGCTGCATGCACTTCGGTGTCCAATGTTGCATGCATGCAAATTTTGTTCCCCATGAGCACGTTCTTCTAGGCACATGTGACCTCCTTCACATAGCTCCTCCTAGCCGTGGCCCCTCCTTGTGTTTGTCTTACCCTTTTTCTCCTACATAAATCAAAACAGCAAGATAAAAATATAATATAACCGTGGCAAACTTATTTGCAATAATAAAATAGATTGTTTTGGTTTGTTTAATAGTTATTAAAATTTTTTTGTGCTCAATTGTGTCCTTAAATAAAATGTTAAAAGTTGGTGTACACCAAACTTGTCTTTTATTAAGGGGGCGGCTTAACAATGCAAACCGTTTTCACAATTGATGCATTTTTAAAACAAATTGATGTATGATCCCTTATCTGTATGGTTTTGAGTCCATGCTTGGAAAATGATCCTCTGAACCTTGTTGCATATTCGGACACCAAACTTAGTGTTTGGTCATATGTTTTATCAAAAGACTTATGCATATGCTCTAAAAGACAATATTCTTCTTTGAACATTGAATTTGGGTGTACCTTAAGGTACACCAAACTTAGAAGTTTGCCATGTGCTTCAAAATGACATATGCATTTACCAGGCATGAAAATTCAAAACCATATTTAGGAGAATCATAGCTTATTAAATAAAGGAGAAGACAGAAATCCTAAACCATGGGTTGCCTCCCATGAAGCGCTCTTTTATTGTCATTAGCTTGACATTGACCTCCCTTTAAGGTGGTTGATATTGGTGATGTCTCAATTTGTCACCTCTCACTGTTAGCTTTCTCTGTGTGCTTTGATGCTCAATTTCCATATGCTCAAGAGAAAGAATTTGGTTGACAGTGTAATAATCTTCTGCTCCCTGCTGTTGGTATATTAATTGCACCTTATCACCCTTAGAGAATCCTTCAGTTGGGATTTTCTTGTTCTTTCACCCTTTGTGAGCCTTTTTCTTGCTCTTCACCTTTTTCTTGCTTGTTGATCTTCCTTTCTTGACAGTTACTTGAGTTGTGATGCCTTCCTTCTTGCTGATCACCCCTGCTTCCTTGTGAATCCCCTTTTCTTCTTGCCTCTGTTTGTTTATCTGTTCCACTTTCTTTTCAGTTGATTGCTTTGGAAGGAGATCATCACTCATTTTGCTTGTTTCTTCATCCCTTTGTGATTCTGGGAAGACTTTCAGAATGATGCTCTCCTCATGCATCCTAAGGGTTAACTCTCCTTGCTCTATGTCCACAATGGCTCTAGCAGTGGCCAAAAATGGTCGACCAAGTATTATGGAGTCATTTCCATTTTCTGAAGAATCCAAGATCACAAAGTCTGCAGGATAGATGAACTTGCCAACCTTAACTAAGAGGTTCTCAATCAGCCCCTTAGGATAGACTATTGATTGATCCACCAATTCCAAAGTCATCTCTGTTGATTTCACCTCTTCTATGCCAAGCCTTTTCACTAGAGAATATGGGATTAGATTTATGCTTGCTCCTAGATCGCACATCCCTTTGTTAATGAGCAAGTTCCCAATAGTGCATGGTAAGAAGAAACCTCCAGGGTCCTCAAGCTTGGGAGGGAGTCCCTTTTTAATGAGGGCACTGCATTCTTCACTGAGCATCACAGTTTCCTTCTCATTCCAATCCCTTTTCTTGTTGATGAGCTCTTTTAGAAACTTAGCATACAGGGGCATTTGCTCCAAAGCCTCTGCCAAAGGTATGTTAATCTCTAACTTCTTGAAAGTCTCAAGAAATTTGTGGAAGTGCTGGTCCTTTGTTTCCTTGTGAAATCTTTGTGGATAAGGTAGAGGTGGTGTTGAGCTCTTCTCCACTTGATGCTGTTTTGGAATTGGTTCCTCCAAGATCTCCTTTCCTTTCTTCAAATTCTGTGGTTTGTTATCTTCCTCTGTGAGCTTTTCTGGAGCATTCTTGCTTTTCTTGTCTTTGTTGATGGTTTCATCATTCTTCGTTGGCTTAGTGTCATTTTCCATAAGCTTCTTTGTTGCTCCTTGGTTGCCATCCACTAACACTCTTCCACTTCTTAGTTGCACAACCTTGCATTCTTCTTTTGGGTTGGGAATAGTGTCACTAGGTAGTGAACTTGATGGCTTCTCAACAGAGATCTTCTTGGAGATTTGTCCAATCTGCCTCTCTAGGTTCTTCATGGAGGCTTCTTGATTCTTGGTTGTTAATTCTTGGCTCTTCATTAGTTTCTCCATGAGTATCTCTAGATTGGTAATTCTCTGTGAGTCTTGTGTGATGGGTTGGTTTTGGGGTGTTGATGGATGAAGATAAGTGTTTTGGTTAGTTGGGTGGTTATTGGGTGGGTATTGGTTAGAATTTGGGTAGTTGTTTTGTGGTTTTCTGTATGAGTTTTGGTTAGTGTTTGGCTGGGGGTTGTGGTTTGTGTTTTTCCAATTGTTTTGGCCTGTGTTTCTTTGCCATGGTTGTTGGTTTTGAGCATGGTTATCTCCCCATCTGAGGTTGGGATGGTTCTTCCAAGATGGATTGTAGGTATCACCATAAACTTCATTTGTTCCAGGATTTTGGTTGTGCATGTATTGGACTTGCTCTTGTTGTTGCTCTTCTTGAGTTTCTTCACTTTGCATCCAAGTGGTTGGAGGTTGGCTTGTGGTGCTCACTGCTGCCACTTGCAAACCATCAATTCTCTTAGCCATTTGTTCAAATTGTTGCTGAATCTACTGCTGCATCATCTTGTTCTGAGCTAAGATTGAATCAACTCCTTCCAACTCCATGACTCCTCTTCTCTGTGATGGTTGGCGTTGTCTTTGATGAGCAAAGAAATATTGGTTGTTGGCCACCATCTCAATGAGGTTTTGAGCTTCCTCTGTGGTCTTCATGAGTTGTAGAGAACCTCCGGCAGAGTGATCAAGAGCTTCTTGAGCTTTAAGAGTGAGTCCCTCATAGAAGTTCTGTAACTTGTCCCACTCAGTGAACATCTCTGGTGGACACTTCCTCAATAGAGCCTTATATCTCTCCCATGCTTCATATAAGTTCTCGGCCTCCATTTGAGTGAATGTTTGAACCTCTGTCTTCAACCTTAGGACTCTTTGAGGGGGGTAGAATTTGGCAAGAAACTTGCTCACTAAGTCATCCGAAGTGTTGATGCTTTCTTTTGGAAAAGTCTCTAGCCATTGAGTTGCTTTATCCCTGAGAGAGAATGGGAAGAGTAGCAACTTGTAGCTATCAGGGGGCACACCATTTGTTTTCACTGTGTCACAAATTCTCAGGAAAGTAGACAAATGTTGGTTTGGATCCTCCAAAGGCCCTCCTCCAAAAGAACAATTGTTTTGAACCAGAGTTATGAGTTGTGGCTTGAGTTCAAAGTTGTTTGCATTGACATTGGGAGGAAGAATGCTACTCCCACAATGCTTGGCATTTGCAAATGTGTATGAAGCCAAAACTCTTCTCTGTTGTTGATTATTGTTGGTTCCTTCTCCTCCTGGTTGATTGGTATCTCCTTCCATGTCTTGGAATTCCTCCTCAGATTCTTCTTCTTCTCCAACAATGTACTTCCCTCTTTCAGCTCTTCTTATTCTCCGAAGAGTCCTTGGATCAATTTCAGAGATGATAGGAGAGGATCTCCCTATACCTGACATACAAACACACAGCAATAAACACACAAACCCAGAAAGCTAATGCAACTTCAATCTATAGCTAGAATGAAGGTTTAGTTAGTTTAAGCAAAAATTCAAACAGTTAGTGTGTTAGTGAGAATTAGAATAACAGAAAAAAATGCTTAATCTAGACCTCCACTTCACTTAATCATTGTCAATCTATTTCAATCCCCGGCAACGACGCCAAAAACTTGATGTGTGGAAAACGATCCAACACAAAACTCACCGGCAAGTGTACCGGGTCGCATCAAGTAATAATAACTCACATGAGTGAGGTCGATCCCACAGGGATTGAAGGATTGAGCAATTTTAGTTTAGTGGGTGATTTAGTCAAGCGAATCAAGTTTTAGTTGAGTGATTTGTGTTTAACAGAAAGTAAATGACATTAAATGTAAAGGGGGAAGGGAAGAGTGCAGTAAATTGAAGAACAGAATTGTAAATGTGCAGAATCTTAAAGAGCAAGAAAGTAAATGACTGAAACTTAAAGTGCAAGAAACTTAAATTGCAGTAACTTAAATGGCAAGAAAGATAAATGGCTTGAATATAAAAGGGGATTGAAGAATGGGATTGCAGGATCTAAACAAAGAAGAAGTAAATTGCAGTAAATGGTTGACACAAGCACATGGTTAGGGACAGCTTGATTTAGCCGCTTAGGCCTGGATTTTATTTCCTTGGGCCCTCCTATCCATTGATGCTCAAAGCCTTGGATCCTTTTTACCCTTGCCTTTTGGTTTTAAGGGCTATTGGCTTTTTCTACTGCTCCTTCTTTTTCTTTCTATTTTTTTTTCGCCGCTTTTCTTTTTTTTTCGCAAGCTTCCTTTTTCACTGCTTTTTCTTACTTCAAGAATCAATTTCATGATTTTTCAGATCATCAATAACATTTCTCTTTGTTCATCATTCTTTCAAGAGCCAACAATTTTAACACTCCTAAACAACAAGATCAAAAATATGCACTGTTCAAGCATTCATTCAGAAAACAAAAAAGTATTGCCACCGCATCAATATAATTAAATTAAATTCAATGATAAATTCGAAATTTATGTACTTCTTGTTCTTTTGAATTAAAACATTTTTCATTTAAGAGAGGTGAAAGACTAATGGATTTTATTTATAGCTTTAAGGCATGGTTACATACTAATGATCATGAAGTAGAGACACAAAACATAGATAAACACAACACTAAAAACCGAAAACAGAAAGAAATAAAGAACAAGGAATGAATCCACCTTTAGTGGCGTCTTCTTCTTGAAGGTCCAACAATGTCCTTAAGCTCTTCTATGTCCCTTCCTTGCCTTTGTTGCTCCTCCCTCATTGCTCTTTGATCTTCTCTTATTTCTTGGAGAATGATGGAGTGCTCATGATGTTCCACCCTTAATTGTTCCACATTATGGCTCAAATCTTCTAAGGAGGTATTGAGTTGCTCCCAATAGTTGTTGGGAGGAAAGTGCATTCCTTGAGGCATCTCAGGAATTTGTTGATGATGAGCTTCCTCATGCACTTCTTGAGGGCCGTGAGGAGCTTCTCTTTCTTGCTCCATCTTTTTCTTGGTGATGGGCTTGTCTTCTTCAATGGGGGTATCTCCTTCTATGATGACTCCAGCTGAGTAGCATAGATGGTAAATAAGGTGAGGAAAAGCTAGCCTTGCCATGGTGGAGGACTTATCGGCTATTTTGTAGAGTTCATTGGAGATGACCTCATGAACTTCTACTTCCTCTCCAATCATGATGCTGTGAATCATGATGGCCCGATCCACAGTAACTTCGGATCGGTTGCTAGTAGGAATGATGGATCTTTGGATGAACTCCAATCATCCTCTAGCCACAGGCTTGAGATCCAGTCTTCTTAGTTGAACTGGCTCGCCTTTGGAGTCTATTCTCCATTGAGCTCCTTCCACACATATGTCCATAAGGACTTGGTCTAACCTTTGATTAAAGTTGACCCTTCTAGTGTAGGGGCGTTCATCTCCTTGCATCATAGGCAAGTGAAACGCCAACTGATGTGTGGAAAACGATCCAACACAAAACTCACCGGCAAGTGTATCGGGTCGCATCAAGTAATAATAACTCACATGAGTGAGGTCGATCCCACAGGGATTGAAGGATTGAGCAATTTTAGTTTAGTGGGTGATTTAGTCAAGCGAATCAAGTTTTAGTTGAGTGATTTGTGTTTAACAGAAAGTAAATGACATTAAATGTAAAGGGGGAAGGGAATAGTGCAGTAAATTGAAGAACAGAATTGTAAATGTGCAGAATCTTAAAGATCAAGAAAGTAAATGACTGAAACTTAAAGTGCAAGAAACTTAAATTGCAGTAACTTAAATGGCAAGAAAGATAAATGGCTTGAATATAAAAGGGGATTGAGGAATGGGATTGCAGGATCTAAACAAAGAAGAAGTAAATTGCAGTAAATGGTTGAGCAGAAAGTAAATCAGAAGCAATAAGCATTCAAACAGAATTGAAATAAAATGTAGCAGAGGTTCACAGAAGAACCCAAAATGAGTAGTGATCTCAGGATCCCAAGGGCTTAGGTAGCAGAGCCTAAAGCCCAATTTCCTTCCCAGATCTAAATTATCTAAGCAATTGGCAGAAAATTAAAGATGAAGCAGTAGAAGAACAGATTTAGAATTCAATTATGCAGAAAACAAAATGCCAAGAGCTTGAATGGGAATTGGGACAGAATTTCCCCAATTTCACACACCCACAACTCAGAAAACAGAAGAGTAGAATTGCCCAAGGGAAATGAGGAAGGAGATCATTCAATTCTCCCTTGATCCTCTTAGTTCTCGGACAAGTCTCTCAAGAAAGCTCAAAGACAAAGGAAATTCAAAAGCTCTCAAAAATAAGAGTAAAAATTCAAAGCTCAAAGTAAAGGTAGCTAAAAGTCCTAATTACATCAAACTAAGTCCTATTTATACACTTTCTATTCTTGGATAATGGGATTTGGATGGGCTTTTGAATTGGTGAAGAAATGAGTTCAAAAGAAATTTTAATTTGAATTTTGGCCCAAAAAGATTCACTCCCAGGAGGCTGCCCTGCCCTTGTGGAGGGCAGGGCAGAAAATTGATGCTTGGTGCTAGCAATTGGTGCGGCCATGGTGCGTTTTGGTGCGAGTTGGTGCGTGAGAGGCTGCCCTGCCCGTGCCAAGGGCAGGGCGGGAAAGCTGATGCGCCAGGATGTGAGGCGTGCGTGCGGATGGTGCTGCCAGAAGGAAATTTGGTGCGCCAGGAAGAGTGTTTGGTGCATGGGACGCTAAACGCTGCCCTGCTCGCGCCAAGGGCAGGGCAGGAATGGGTTGGTGCGCCAGGGAAGGAACGCGCACGCCAGATGCTGCCAGGACGAGGAAATTGGTGCGCCAGGAAGCAAAGTTGGTGCGCCAGATTTCAAAATTGGTGCGCCTAGTTCAATTGCTGCCCTGCCCGCGCCAAGGGCAGGGCAGGGTCCTTCCTTCACGTCTCGGGTTCGATCCTGGGAGAGTGCAAACACGCTATTTTATTTTTTTGGCTTCTTGGCACGGTAGTGGGTCTCAAGGCTTGGCTTCCTCATGGTTCTTTGTTCGAACCTTGTGGCATGCATGGGTGACCTTTTTTTCTTGATTTCTTTCCTTGAGATGCCCGATTCTGCTCTCCACAAGGGCAGGGCAGAGTTTGCTTCTCTTGGCTCCAAGGCACCATTTTGTGCTCTGCCCTTGGAGTGGGCAGGGCAGAGTTGCCTATGCTTGCTTGGTCACCTAATGCTGCCCTCCTAGAGGGCATTCTGCCCTTGTGGAGGGCAATGTTGCTTCCCCATTGTGATGCGGCACGCTTCTCTCCTCTTTGGCCACGCTTTCCTTTTCTTGTGTCACGCTTCTTCGGCCACGCTTTTCATTTTCTTTTCTTTTCTTCACCTATAATAAACCAAACAACCACTCAAAGTATCACTAAATTCAAGAGGCTTATAAATCAATTAAAATGCAATTAAAATTAGCTCAAACCTCAATGATTAACATTAAATTCATGGTGGTTGCTTGATTTAAAGAAGTTATGCATTTTCACTCCAAATCACTTACTTAGGATGCAAGAAAGTGCATAAATGCTAACAAAACAAGTGAAATTAGCTTGAAAAATGGGTATATGATGACTTGTCATCACCAACCTCACATTTTCCGGACTAAAATCTAAGTATTTCCCCCGAACCATTGTGATATAGTTCTTTGGATTCGGGTTCATACTTTGATCATGGTTCCTAGTGATCCATGCATTGGCATAGAACTCTTGAACCATCAATATTCCGACTTGTTGCATGGGGTTGGCTAGGACTTCCCAACCTCTTCTTTGGATTTCATGTCGGATTTCCGGATACTCATTCTTTTTGAGCTTGAAAGGGACCTCAGGGATCACCTTCTTCTTTGCCACAACATCATAGAAGTGGTCTTGATGGCTCTTGGAGATGAATATCTCCTTCTCCCATGACTCGGAGGTGGAAGCTTTTGTCTTCCCTTTCCCTTTTTTAGAGGATACTCCGGCCTTAGGTGCCATTGATGGTAATGGAAAAACAAAAAGCTTATGCTTTTACCACACCAAACTTAAAATTTTGCTCGTCCTCGAGCAAGAAAGAAAAGAAGAGTAGAAGAAGAATAAGAGAATATAGTAGAGAGGGGGAGAAGTAGGTTCGGCTATGTGGGAGAAGATGGGGTTTGTGTTGTGTGAAAATGAAGTAGAAAGGAAGGGTATTTATAGGGAGAGGGAGGGTGGGAGTTCGGCCATTTTGGGTGGGAATGGGTGGGAAATTAAATTTGAATGTTATGAAGGTAGGTGGGGTTTATGGGGAAGAGGGGGTTGATGTGAATGGTGAATGGGGTAATTGGGAAGAGGAATTGAGGTGATTGGTGAAGAGTGTTGGGTTTTGCGACATGGTGAATACAAATCACAAAAATAGGATTAGGAGGTAAGGTGGGAATATGGTAGGTGGGGATCCTGTGGGGTCCACAGATCCTGAGGTGATCCTGTGGGGTCCACAGATCCTGAGGTGAAAAGAAATACCATTCCTTCACCATATAGGCATGTAAATTGCCTTCGTGCATCATTCTGGCGTTCAAACGCCCATTGGTGCACGTTCTGGGCGTTCAACGCCCATGTAATGCATGTTTCTGGCGTTGAACGCCAGTTTCATGCTTGTTGCTGGCGTTTAACGCCAGCTTGTCTTCTCCAGGCACATTCCTGGCGTTCAGCACCAGGATGTTGCTTGTTTCTGGCGTTCAGCGCTAGAATGGTGCTCTGTTCTGGCGTTGAACGCCAGCCAGATGCATCTTACTGGCGTTGAACGCCAGTCTGCGCTACCTCTAGGGTGAACAATTTTTTCTTCTATTTTTGACTCTGTTTTTATTTTTTTTTATTTTTTCGTGACTCATCATGATCATGTACCTAATTAAACACAAAAATAACAAAGAAACAAAATAAAATAAAATTAGATAAATAAAATTGGGTTGCCTCCCAACAAGCGCTTCTTTAATGTCAATAGCTTGACAGAGGCTCTCATGGAGCCACAAGGTGATCAGGTCAATGTTAGTGTGTAGTCCCAACACCAAACTTAGAGTTTGGATATGGAGTTTGAACACCAAACTTAGAGTTTGGTTGTGGCCTCACAACACCAAACGTAGAGTTTGACTGTGTGGGCTCTTCTTGACTCTGAACTGAGAGAAGCTCTTCATGCTTACTCTCTTTTGTCACAGAGGGATGACCATGTGCCTTAAAAACAAGGTAGTCCCCATTTAATTGAAGGACTAACTCACCTCTGTTGACATCTATCACAGCTCCTGCTGTGGCTAGGAAAGGTCTTCCTAGGATGATGCATTCATCATCTTCCTTCCTAGTGTCTAGGATTATGAAATCAGCAGGGATGTAAAGGCCTTCAACCTTTACTAGCACGTCCTCTACTATTCCATAAGCTTGTCTCATGGACTTGTCTGCCAATTGCAATGAGAACAAGGCAGGTTGTACCTCAATGATCCCCAACTTCTCCATTACAGAGAGTGGCATAAGATTTATCCCTGACCCTAGATCACATAGAGCTTTTTCAAAGCTCATGGTGAATATGGTACAAGGTATTAAGAACTTACCAGGATCTTGTTTCTTTTGAGGTAGAGTTTTCTGAATCCAAGTATCTAGTTCACTAATGAGCAAGGGAGGTTCACTTTCCCAAGTCTCATTACCAAACAGTTTGGCATTCAGCTTCATGATAGCTCCTAAGTATTGAGCAACTTGCTCTCCAGTCACATCTTCATCCTCTTCAGAGGAAGAATAGTCTTCAGAGCTCATGAATGGCAGAAGGAGATTTAATGGAATCTCTATGGTCTCTAGATGAGCCTCAGATTCCTCTGGATCCTTAATAGGAAACTCCTTCTTGCTTGAAAGACGTCCCAGGAGGTTTTCCTCACTAGGATTTTCGTCCTCCTCCTCCCTAGTGCATTCGGCCACTTTGATTAAATCAATGGCCTTGCACTCTCCTTTTGGATTCTCTTCTGTATTGCTTGGGAGAATACTAGGAGGAGTTTCAATGACTTTCTTACTCAGCTGGCCCACTTGTGCCTCCAAATTTCTAATGGAGGATCTTGTTTCATTCATGAAACTGAAAGTGGCCTTTGACAGATCAGAGACTATATTGGCTAAATTAGAAGTGTTTTATTCAGAATTCTCTGTCTGTTGCTGAGAAGATGATGGATATGGCTTACTATTACTCAGCCTATTGCATCCACCATTGTTAAAGCCTTGTTGAGGCTTTTGTTGATCCTTCCAGGAGAAATTTGGATGATTTCTCCATGATGGATTATAGGTGTTTCCATAAGGTTCACCCATGTAATTAATCTCTGCCATGGCAGGGTTTTCAGGATCATAAGCTTCTTCAGAAGCTGCCTCTCTAGTGCTGTTGGATGCATGTTGTAATCCGTTCAGATTTTGAGAGATTATGTTGACCTGTTGAGTCAACATTTTGTTCTGAGCCAATATGGCATTCAGAGCATCAATTTCAAGAACTCCTTTCTTCTGAGGTATCCCATTGTTCACGGAATTCCTCTCAGAGGTATACATAAACTGGTTGTTTGCAACCATGTCAATGAGTTCTTGAGCCTCTTCAGGCGTTTTCTTCAGGTGAATAGATCCACCTGCAGAGTGGTCCAATGACATTTTCGAAAATTCAGAGAGACCATAATAGAATATATCTAATAGGGTCCATTCTGAAAACATGTCAGATGGACATCTTTTGGTCAACTGCTTGTATCTTTCCCAAGCTTCATAGAGGGATTCACCATCTTTTTGCTTGAAGGTTTGAACATCCACTCTCAGCTTGCTCAGCTTTTGAGGAGGAAAGAATTTATCCAAGAAGGCAGTGACCAGCTTATCCCAGGAGTCCAGGCTATCCTTAGGTTGTGAATCCAACCATATTCTAGCTCTGTCTCTTATAGCAAAAGGGAAAAGCATGAGTCTGTAGACTTCAGGATTAACTCCATTCATTTTTACAGTCTCACAGATCTGCAAGAACTCAGTTAAAAACTGATAAGGATCTTCAGATGGAAGTCCATAAAACTTGCCGTTTTGTTGCATTAATGCAACTAGTTGAGGCTTAAGCTCAAAGTTATTGGCTCCAATGGCAGGAATGGAGATGCTTCTTCCATCAAACTTAGATGTTGGCTTTGTGAAGTCACCAAGCATTCTCCTTGCATTATTATTATTATTATTTTCGGCTGCCATCTCCTTCTCTTGTTCGAAAATTTCTGAAAGGTTATTTCTGGATTGTTGTAATTTAGCTTCTCTTAATTTTCTCTTCAGAGTCCTTTCAGGTTCTGGATCAACTTCAACAAGAGTGCCCTTTTCCCTGTTCCTGCTCATATGAAAGAGAAGAAAACAAGAAAAGAAAGAGGAATCCTCTATGTCACAGTATAGAGATTCCCTTATGTTAGTAGAAGAAGAAAAGGGTATAAGAAAGAAGAAGGATGGATTCGGATTTTTTGATGAGGAGAGGTGAAGAGAAGTGTTAGTAATTAAATAATTAAATAGAAGAATAAAAGAGAAGGAAGATTTCGAAAATAATTTTTGAAAAAGAGGTTAGTAATTTTCGAAAATCAAAGACAAAATATAATTAAAATTAAAATTTAAAACAAAAAGAATTTTTGAAAAAGAGAGGGAGAATTTCGAAAATTAGAGAGGGAAAAGTAGTTAGGTAGTTTTGAAAAAGATAAGAAACAAAGAAAAAGTTAGTTAGTTGATTGAAAAAGATTTGAAATCAAAATTTGAAAAAGATAAAAAGATAAGAAGTTAGATAAGATATTTTGAAATCAAATTTTGAAAAAGATAAAATTTTTGAAAAATATAAGATAAAAGATAGAAAGATATATTTGAAAAAGATATTTTGAAAAAGATTTAATTTTAAAAATTACTTAACTAACAAGAAACTACAAGATACGATTCTAGAATTTAAAGATTGAACCTTTCTTAACAAGAAAGCAACAAACTTCAAATTTTTGAACCAATCACATTAATTGTTAGCTTAACTTTCGAAAATTTGATAAAAAGATAAGAAAAAGATTTTGAAAATATTTTGAAAAATAATTTTTGAAATTTTCGAAAATTTAAAAAAAATGAAAAAGATATGATTTTTGAAAAAGATTTTAAAAAGATAAGATTTTTAAAATTGAAATTTTGACTTGACTTGTGAGAAACAACTAATTTTGAAAAATTTTTGACCAAGTCAACCCAAAATTTTGAAAATTTGGAGGAGAATAAGGAAAAGATATTTTTTTGATTTTTGAATTTTTAATTATGAGAGAGAAAAACAACAAAAATACTCAATGCATGAAATTTTTAGATCAAAACAATGAATGCATGCAAGAATGCTATGAATGTCAAGATGAACACCAAGAACACTTTGAAGATCATGATGAACATCAAGAACATATTTTGGAAAATTTTTTTAATGCAAAGAAAACATGCAAGACACCAAACTTAGAAATCTTTAATGCATGGAAAATATGAATGCAAAAATGCACATGAAAAACAACAAACAACACAAAACAAGAAATCATCAAGATCAAACAAGAAGACTTGTCAAGAACAACTTGAAGATCATGAAGAACACTATGAATGCATGAGATTTTCGAAAAATGCAAGAAAAATTTTTAAAGCATGCAATTGACACCAAACTTTAAAATTAACAGAAGACTCAAATAAGAAACACAAAATATTTTTGATTTTTATGATTTTCTAATTTTTTTGGATTTTTATTGATTTTTTCGAAAAACATTTTTTGGAAAAACGAAAAAGGGAAGAAAAATTTTGAAAAAGATTTTTGAAAAGAAAATTACCTAATCTGAGTAACAAGATGAACCGTCAGTTGTCCATACTCGAACAATCCCCGGCAACGGCGTCAAAAACTTGGTGGACGAAATTGTGATCCTCAAAGTTGGTCTCTTTGTATTTATATGAAATCAAAAATACCCCAAAGAGATCATGGTGTGATAAATTGGGATCTTAATAATCCCTGGTGTGATCATAACTTCGTTCAACTTAACCAGCAAGTGTACTGGGTCATCCAAGTAATACCTTACGTGAGTAAGGGTCGATCCCACAGAGATTGTTGGTATGAAGCAAGCTATGGTCATCTTGTAGATCTCAGTTAGTGAGTGGAATCATAGGGTCAAATGGAATTAAATTGGATAAATAAAATAAATAAAATAAAAGGGATAGAATACTCATGCAGATTCATTGGTGGGAATTTCAGATAAGCGAATGGAGATACTGTATGGCTCAAGGACGCCTGCTCTCCCACTGCTTCAACTCAATTCTTCTTACTCCTTTCCATGGCAAGCTGTATGTAGGGCATCACCGTTGTCAATGGCTACATCCCATCCTCTCAGGGAAAACGTTCCTATGCTCTGTCACAGCACGGCTAATCATCTGTCGGTTCTCAATCAGGTTGGAATACAATCCCTTGATTCTTTTGCGCTTGTCATCACGCCCAGCCTTCAGGAGTTTGAAGCTCGTCACAGTCATTCAATCACAGAATCCTACTCGGAATACCATAGACAAGGTTTAGACTTTCCGGATCCTCATGAATGCCGCCATCTATCTAACTTATACCACGAAGATTCTGTTGGGGAATCTAAGAGATACACATTCAAGCTCTGTTGCATGTAGAACGGAAGTGGTTGTCAATCACGTGCGTTCATAAGTGAGAATGATAATGAGGGTTACTTATCATCACATTCATCATGTTCTTGGGTACGAATGAATATCTTGGAATAAGAATAAGAGAGATTTGAATAAAAGACAATGGAATTGCATTAATACTTGAGGTACAGCAGAGCTCCACACCCTTAATCTATGGTGTGCAGAAACTCCACCGTTGAAAATACATAAGTGAAAGGTTCAGGCATGGCCGAATGGCCAGCCCTCTCCATGATCAAGTGACCGAATGATCAAGAGATTAAACTGTCAAAAGATGTCTAATACAATAGATAAATGTTCTATTTATAATAAACTAGCTCCTAGGGTTTACATGAGTAAGTAATTGATGCATAAATTCACTTCCGGGGCCCACTTGGTGTATGTTTGGGCTGAGCTTGATCAATCCACGAGCTAAGGCTTCTCTTGGAGTTGAACTTCGAGTTATGACGTGTTTTGGGCGTTCAACTTCGGATCATGACGTTTTTCTGGCGTTTAACTCCAGACAGCAGCATGAACTTGGCGTTCAACGCCAACTTACGTCGTCTTTCTTCGAATAAAGCATGGACTATTATATATTGCTGGAAAGCCCTGGATGTCTACTTTCCAACGCCGTTAAGAGCGCGCCAATTGGAGTTCTGTAGCTCCAGAAACTCCATTTCGAGTGCAGGGAGGTCAGATTCCAACAGCATCAGCAGTCCTTTTGTCAGCCTTCTTCAGAGTTTTGCTCAAGTCCCTCAATTTCAGCCAGAATTTACCTGAAATCACAGAAAAACACACAAACTCATAGTAAAGTCCAGAAATGTGAATTTAACATAAAAACTAATGAAAACATCCCTAAAAGTAGCTTGAACTCACTAAAAACTACCTAAAAACAATGCCAAAAAGTGTATAAATTATCCGCTCATCAGCTTCTCACCATGGAAGATGGTAGTAGTTACTTATCTCATCATATTATTCACCATGGAAGAGAGAAATAGCATAAAGAAAGACCAACATATCGCTGCAAGCCCAACACTACCTCATGCAGTGAACAAAATCCTGCCTCTTGAGCATATTAAGCTAATCCATGAGAGCACAGGAAGGACACTCCCAGTAAGGAACAAGAATTTAATCCTCTATGACTACCTTCCTCCTTGAAAGGAGCTGTTCGTCAAGCTAATAATGGTAAATAAGCGCTTGTTGGGAGGCAACCCAACCATGAGTAGAGTACTTTTATTTTTCTTTTGTTTATTTTCATTTGAGTTCATTTCAGTTAAATTCCTTTAGTTTTTCCTTGCTTTTTAATGTTTGTGATCATGTGCAGTAATTAGAACAGAGATAGAAATGTTCAGAGATGGAAACAGAACACCCTAGAGTAGACCCCTTGCTAGCGTTGAACACCAGACAAGGAGGCAAGGGGGCGTTAAATGCCCCCAACGGGTGAGGAAGCTGGCGTTGAACGCCAAGGGAGGAGTACCTAGAGGGCATCAAACGCCCACAGTTGAGCAAGAAGCTGGCGTTCAACGCCAACCAGGGAGCAAAGACCTGGCGTTCAACACCAGGAAGGGAGACCCTCAAGGGCGTTCAACGCCCTATATGGTGCAGGAAGCTGGCGTTGAATGCCAGCCAGGGAGCAGAGGCAAGGCATTCAATGCCCACAAGGTGGCAGGGAGTTTGACTTCCCTAGCCTCTCAAGATCAGTGTGTCCCACATATTCTACACCTACCCCACCACCCTTTCCCTTCCCTCTCTCCATCTCTACCTCTTTCTTCTTCTTCTACTCTCTTCTTCCCCATTATTCATATTTGCTCGAGGATGAGCAAAACTCTTAAGTTTGGTTTTGCAAAAGCTTTGCTTTTTTACTTCTACCACTCTTAAGTATGGGACAAAAGACTAGTGAAACCTCAAGGAAGAGGAAGGGAAAGGCACTTGCCTCCACTTCCTTCACCTTATATATCACTTATGCAATTCAGCTGGAATTTTCATAGAAGGAGACATTCCCATTGAGGAATACAAGCCCATCATTAAAAGAATGTGGAGCAAACTAGAGAGCCTACACATGCACCTCAACAAGAGCATGTGGAGATGCCTCAACAAGAAATCCCTGAGATACCTCAAGGGATGTGTTTTCCTCCCCAAGGCTATTGGGACCAATTGCATACTTCTCTAGGAGAATTAAACTCCAACATGGATCAGTTAAGGATGGGACATCAAGAATACTCCACCATCCTCCACGAAATAAGAGAAGATCAAAGAGCCATGAGGGAAGATCAACAGAGGCAGGGGCGTGACATAGAAGACATCGAGCACTCCATTGGATTCTCTAGAGGAAGCTGCAGCCACTGTCACTAAGGTGGATCTGTTTCCTTAATCACCTGTTGCCTATGTTATTTTACTGTTTTCCATGTATTTTGTCTTATTATCTGTTTCTAGTGCATGATCATCTTTATTTTATGTCTTAAAGCTATGAAATATTCCATGCCTCTCTCACCATACCTAAAAGAAAAAATTTAATTGAAAAAGAGAAGTAAGACGCATGAACACGAGTTATATAATAAGAATAGTTCAATTATTTTGATGTGGTGACATTGCTTTTATTTCATGAATGCATGAATGAACAGTGCATGTTTGAGGTTGGAGTTAAGAATGTTGGCTCTTGAAAGAATGATGATAAAAATAAATTATTATTTGTAATCTGAAAATCCAAAAATCGATTCTTGAAGCAAGAAAAAGTAGCAAAAAGAAAAAGAAAAAAATGTATATGTGAAAAAAGAGAGGCAAGCAAAAAAAGAGAGAAAAAGCCAATAGCTCTTTAAACCAAAAGGTAAGAGCAAAGATCCAAGGCATTGGACATCAATGGTTGGGAGGGCTTAAAAGCAACAAAATCTTAGCCTGAACAGTTCAATGGAGCTGCTTCCCTAACTATATGCTTGTAATGTGAAGGTGTCAGGTTAAAAGCTTGTGACTAAGCAGTTAAAGTCATGATGTAAAGAAAAAGAGTGTGCTTAAGAACTCTGGACACCACTAGCTGGGGATTTTAGCAAAGCTGAATCACAATCCAAAAGGGTTCACCCAGTTAAATATCTGTGGCGTTTATGTATCCGGTAGTAATACTGGAAAACAAAGCGCTTAGTGTCACGGCCAAGACTCAAAAGAAGCTGTGTTCAAGAATAAAAAAGAACTAAACTAGGAGAATAACAATAATATCATCTGGACTCTGAGTTCCTAAAGATGCCAATTATTCTGTGCTTTAAAGGAAAGTGAGATGCTAAAACTATTCAGAAATGAATAGCCACTAGTCCCGCTCATTTAATTGAAACTGAACTTCATTGAAAACTCTAGGATTTATTGCATCCTTGTCTTCTTTTTAATCCTATTTTGTATTTGGTTGCTTGGGGACAAGCAACAGTTTAAGTTTGTTGTTCTGATGAGCGGATATTTTATACGCTTTTTTGGCATCATTTTATTATATTTTCATAGGTTTTAGTGAAAAATTCATATTTTTAGATTCTACTTTGAGTTTGTGTATTTTGTAATGATTTCAGGTATTTTCTGGCTGAAATTGGGGAGCTTTGGAAAAAGTCTGATTCAGAGACAGAGAAAGGACTGCAGATGCTGTCATGATCTGACCTCCGTGCATTCGAAGGAACATTTCTGGAGTTATAGAAGTCCAAATGGCACATATTCCAAGGGTATATAAATCTAACGTCTAGGGCTTTCCAGAAATATATAATAGTTTATACTTTGTTCTAGAAATGAAGGTCTAAAACTGGCCTTCAACGCTAGTACTCCACCATCTTCCTAGCGTTGGACGCCCAAAAGGGAGTAGCTGGCGTCCAACGCCCAAACAGGAGTCCAAGGCTGGCGTTCAATGACCAAGAAGGGTCCTAGGACATGGAGACACCCTTAGCTCAGCCCAAACACTCACCAAATTTTTGTAATTCTTAGTTAGCAGATTAGTATATATAGATAAGAGTTCACCCTTGTTAGGAGCTTTTGACCACTCTACACATTTTACATTACTTTTTTGTAAGGTATGAGCAACTAAACCTCCTAGGTTAAGGTTAGGAGCTCAGCTGATTCTTATGAATTAATAATATCACTATTCTATTTCAACCTGTGCTTGATTCCATTCTAAGATGTATCTTCATTTTTCATCCTAATGAATTGGGAGTGTAACTTGACTGTCATCCCTATTTCACATGGGTTCTTGCAAGTCCTTGATTATATATCTCTTAGATGGCTAATCCACAACTTCATTGGGGACTTCTCGAGACATCAGTTTAGCCGAGGTACAGGGTGATGCCAAGGCATCTTAGGGTAGTTTCACCAGCCTTTTTCTTTTGTTTTTGTTAGTTTTATGCACTTTCTTGAGTTATAAGTAAGAATTTGGATTAAAAGTTCTTGCACATCTTAATTTGATGCTTTTTCATGAGATTTATGCCATAATTACTTGTGTACTAAGAATGATGCAATCTCTTGTGAACTTAGCAAGGCTTTGATGAATGTATTGCTTGATGATAGATGAAGAAAGGCATGGAAGGAAGTTGAAGAATGGCCATGGAAAGAAGGAGGAGAAGCAACGTTGGTGGCCAAAGTTGGACCACCAATGTTGCCTCAAACGTTGGAGGAAGAGGCTGAAACGCTCTGATATTGCTGGTGCCAACGTTGGAGGGAACGTTGGATCACCAACGTTACCCCCAACGTCTTCAAGGGGGCTTAATTCTGGAAGTGTGAAAACACCTTGTGTGCGTACGCACAGCATAGTGTGCGCACGCACAAGAAGAAAATGCAAAGTGTGTGCCCGGACAAGGTAGTATGCGCACGCACAAGAAGCAACGTTGGAGGCAATGTTGCCAAGCCAACGCAGGGTCAAACGTCCGTGACAGAATTCAAAAACTGGAGCTGGAAAGTTAGCTATGTGTGTGCAAACACAGCACAGTGTGCACACGCACAAGAAGAAAAAGGGAGAGTGTGCGCACGCACAAGAAAGCGTGCGTTCGCACAAGTGACAGCGTTTGGAGAAATGTTTGAAGTCCAATGTTTAGTCCAATGCCTTTGATAGCTCTTCAAAATTCAAGCTGCCCATAATGCCTTGTGTGCGTACGCACGACCTAGTGTGCTGGTGCACGAAATTGTGATTACACTTTTCATAACTCCGCACAACTAACCAGCAAGTGCACTGGGTCGTCCAAGTAATACCTTACGTGAGTAAGAGTCGATCCCACAGAGATTGACGGCTTGAAATAAGCTATGGTCATCTTGTACATCTCAGTCAGGCGGATTCAAATGGTTATGAGGTATTGATCATTAAAAGATAGATAAGATGGAAAAAAACATAGAGATACTTATGTAATTTATTGGTGGGAATTTCAGATAAGCGTTTAGAGATGCTTTGTTGCTTCTAAACCTATGCTTTCCTATTGTCTTCATCCAATTATGTGTCCTCCCTTCCATGGCAAGTTGTATGATCCTCTCAGTGAAAGTGGTCTGGCTATAGTGTCTGTACGGCAAATCAACTGTTAGTTTTCTTGTCTCTGATGAAAAATATCAGGCACAGCTACCGCAGGGCTAATCATCTATCGGTTCTCACTTGTGTCGGAATAAGATCCATTGATCCTTTTGCACACTGTCACTACGCCCAACATTTGCAAGTTTGAAGCTCCTCACAGTCATCGTTTCTCAGATCCTACTCGTAATACCACAGACAAGGTTTAGACTTTTCGGATCTCAGGAATGCTATTTATTGATTCTAGCCTATACCACGAAGATCCTAATCACGGGGTCGGATGCTCTGTTGTCAGGAGAGATGATTCGAATCTGTGGATTAGAGACCCAAGAGAGTATACTCTAGCTGGCGTCCAATGACTACATTGAACATCATGTAGACTGCTTTGTGGTTGTCAGGCACACGGATCTTGGCTAAGCGAGTACTGAAGATAATGGGTGATTGTCACGGGTCACCCCTTCAGTCTGACTTAACTGAATTAAGTACAAGAGTATATCTTGGAGAAGAAGTAGGCGTGAATTGAAGGAAAAACAATAGTACTTGCATTAATTCATGAGGAATAGCAGAGCTCCTCACCTTAATCTATGAGGTGTAGAAACTCCACCATTGAAAATACATAAGAGAAAAAGGTCTAGGCATGGCCGAATGGCCAGCCTCTCCAAAGATGATCATAAAGCTCAAGGGTTTCAAAGAAGACCCTCATACAATAGTAAAAAGTGCTATTTATACTAAACTAGTAAACTAGGTTTACAGAAAATGAGTAGATAGTGCAGAAATCCACTTCCGGGGCCCACTTGATGTGTGCTTAGGCTGAGCTTTGAAGCTTTCACGTGCATAGGCCATCCTTGGAATTAAACGGCAGCTTGGGTGCTAGTTTGGGCGTTTAACTTCAGATTTGGTGCCAGTTCTGGCGTTTTACGCCAGAAAAGGGTCTCTGGTGGGCATTTGGACGCCAGTTTCGGCCATCAAGTTTCGGGTAAAATATGGATTATTATACATTTCTGGAAAAATTCCAAGATGTCTACTTTCCAAAGCAATTGAGAGTGCTCCAATTAGGCTTCTGTAGCTCCAGAAAATTCACTTCGAGTGCAGGGAGGTCAGAATCCAACAGCATCTGTAGTCCTTTCTCAGCCTCTTAATCAAATTTTTGCTCAGGTCCCTCAATTTCAGCTAGAAAATACCTGAAATCACAGAAAAACACACAAACTCCTAGTAAAGTATAGAAATGGGAATTTTTCATAAAAACTAACAAAAATATACTAAAAAGTAACTAAAGCATACTAGAAACTACCTTAAAACAATGCCAAAAAGCGTATAAATTATTTGCTCATCACAACACCAAACATAAATTATTGCTTGTCCCCAAGCAACTGAAAACAAAATAGGATAAAGAGAAGAGAATATAGAATAAATTCCAAAATATCAATGAAGCTTAGTTCCCATTAGATGAGCGGAACTAGTAGCTTTTTGCTTCTGAATAGTTTTGGCATCTCACTTCATCCTTTGAAATTCAGAATGATTGGCATCTATAGGAACTCAGAATTAAGATAGTGTTATTGATTCTCCTAGTTCAGTATGTTGATTCTTGAACACAGCTACTTATGAGTCTTGGCCGTGACCCTAAGCATCTTGTTTTCTAGTATTACCACCGGACACATAAATGCCACAGACACATAACTGGGTGAACCTTTTCAGATTGTGACTCATCTTTGCTAGAGTCCCCAATTAGAGGTGCCCAGAGTTCTTAAGCACACTCTTTTTGCATTGGATCATGACTTTAACCACTCAATCTCAAGCTTTTCACTTGGGCCTTCATGACACAAGCACATGGTTAGGGACAACTTAATTTAGCCGCTTAGGCCAGGATTTTACTCCTTTGGGCCCTCCTATCCATTAATGCTCAAAGCCTTGGATCCTTTTTACCCTTGCCTTTTAGTTTAAAGGGCTATTGGCTTTTTCTGCTTGCTTTTTTCTTTTTCTTTCTTTTTCGCCATTTTTCTCTCTCTCTCTCTTTTTTCGCAAGCTTTGTGTTCTTCACTGCTTTTTCTTGCTTCAAGAATCATATTTATGATTTTTCAGATTATCAATAACATTTCTCTTTTTTCATTATTCTTTCAAGAGCCAACAATTTTAACATTCATAAACTTCACTATAAAAAATATGCACCGTTCAAGCACTCATTCAAAAAACAAAAAGTATTGCCACCACATCAAAATAATTAAACTAATTTCAAGATAGAATTTGAAATTCATGCACTTATTGTTCTTTTGCAAATAGAAACATTTTTCATTTAAAAAAGGTGAGGGATTCATGGAACATTCATAACTCTAAGACAGACTCTAAATACTAATGATCATGTAATGAAGACACAAACATAACTAGAAACATCAAGCATAAAAATCGAAAAACAGAAAACTAAGAACAAGGAAATTAAAGAACAGGTCCACCTTAGTGACGGCGGCTAGTTCTTCCTCTTGAAGTTCCTATGGAGTGCTTGAGCTCCTCAATGTCTCTTCCTTGCTTTTGTTGCTCTTCCCTCATGGCTCTTTGGTCCTCTCTAATTTCATGGAGGATAATGGAGTGCTCTTGGTGCTCCATCCTTAGTTCCTCCATGTTGGAACTCAAATCCCCTAAAGAGGTGTTGAGTTGTTCCCAATAGTTGTGTGGAGGAAAATGCATCCCTTAAGGCATCTCAGTGATTTCTTGATGAAGGACTTCCTCATGCTCTTGTTGAGGTCCATGAGTGGGCTCTCTTGTTAGCTCCCTCCTCTTTTTAGTGATGGGCTTGTCCTCTTCAATGAGGATGTCTTCCTCTATGACAATTCTGGATAAATTGCATAGGTGACAGATGAGATGAGGAAAGGCTAACCTTGCCAAAGTGGAGGGCTTGTCAGCCACCTTGTATAGTTCTAGAGGTATGATCTCATGAACTTCCACTTCCTCTCCAATCATGATGATATGGATCATGATAGCCCGGTCCACAGTTACTTCGGGTCAGTTGCTAGTAGCAATGATAGAGCATTGGATGAACTCTAACCATCCTCTAGCCATGGGTTTGAGGTCAAGCCTTCTCAGTTGAACTGGCTTGCCTTTGGAGTCTCTCTTTCATTGGGCTCCTTCTACCCAAATGTCCATGAGGACTTGGTCCAACCTTTGATCAAAGTTGACCTTTCTTGTGAAAGGATGAAGATCTCCTTGCATCATTGGCAAGTTGAATGCCAACCTCACATTTTTCGGACTGAAATCTAAGTATTTTCCCCGAACCATTGTGAGCTAATTCTTTGGGTTTGGGTTCACACTTTGATCATGGTTCTTAGTGATCCATGCATTAGCATAGAACTCCTGAACCATTAAGATTTTGACTTGTTGGATGGAGTTGGTGAGAGCTTCGCAACCTCTTATTCGAATCTCTTGTCGGATCTCTGGATATTCGCTCTTTTTGAGCTTGAAGGGGACCTCGAGGATCACCTTCTTCTTGGCCACAACTTCATAAAAGTGGTTTTGATGGACCTTTAAGATGAATCTCTCCATCTCCCATAACTCGGAGGTGGAAGTAATTGCCTTCCCTTTCCTCTTTCTAGAGGTTTCTCCGGCCTTAGGTGCCATTAATGGTTATGTAAAAAAAAAAGCAACGCTTTTTCCACACCAAAATTAAAAGGTTTGCTCGTCCTCAAACAAAAGAAGAAAGAAAAGAATAGAAGAAGAAGAAATGGAGGAGATGGAGGTGGATGAGGGGTCAGCCAAGGGGGGTTTATAGTGTTTGTGATGTGTGAAAATGAAGGAGTAAGGAGGGGTATAAATAGGGTAAGGGGAAGAGGGAATCCGTGTGATAGGGGTTGGGTTTGGGAAGGAAATGGTTTGAATTTGAGTAGGTGGGGGTAGGTGGGTTGTCTGATGGGAAATAGTGGATGGATGTGAGTGGTGAAGAGGTTATGGGGAAGAGGGTAGGATTTGATAGGTGAATGGTATTTGGGGAAGGGTGTTATGGAAAGGTGTGAAGAGGAGTGAGAATGAGTTGGGGTAGGTAGGGATCCTGTGGGATCCACAGATCCTGAGGTGTAAAGGATTTCTCATCTTTGCACCTTCTGGCGTTTAAACGCCCTCTATGTGGCATTTCTAACATTGAACGCCAGGCTGCTGCCCATTTCTGTCGTTAAACGCCAGTCTGGCTGCCAGTTCTAGCGTTCAACGCCCATTCTGCTACCCTTACTGGTGTTTAACGCCAGCCAGACACCATAATCCTTTTCTGGCGTTAAACGCCAGTCTGTGTGCCATTTCTGGCATTAAACTCTCATAATGGTGCCAGACTGGGCATTAAACACCCACTTTGCTAGCCTTACTGGCGTTTGAACGCCAGTAAGCTCGTCTTCCAGGGTGTGCTATTTTTTATGCTATTTTTTATTGCTGCTTTAATTCTGCAGCTATTTTTGTGACTTCACATGATCATTAACCTAAAGAAGACATAGACTAACACTAGAAAATAGAATGAAAAAGTAATTAATATAGATAAATAAAATTGGGTTGCCTCCCAATAAGCGCTTCTTTAATGTCAATAGCTTGACAGGAAGCTCTTACAGAGCTTCACAGATGCTGAGAGCATAGTTGTTGCCTCCCAACACGAAACTTAGAAGTTGAGTGTGGGGGCTCTGTCTGACTCTATATTGAGAGAAGCTTTTCATGCTTCTTCTCCATTCTTACAGAAGAAGATCCTTGAGTCTTCAACACAAGGTAGTCCTCATTCAATTGATGGACTAACTCTCCTCTATCCACATCAATCACAGCCCTTGTCGTGGCTAGGAAGGGTATTCCAAGGATGATGGATTCATCCTCATCCTTCCCATTATATAGGGTTATGAAGTCAGCAGGGATGTAAAGGCCTTCAACCTTCACTAAGACATCCTCTACAAGTCCATAAGCCTGTTTCATTCATTTGTTTGCCATCTGTAGTGAGATTCTTGTAGCTTGTACCTCAAAGATCCCTAGTTTCTCCATTACAGAGAGTGGCTTGAGGTTGATACCTGACCCCAGGTCACTCAAAGCCTTTTTAAAGGTCATAGTGCCTATGGTGCAAGGTATTAAGAACTTCCTGGGATCCGGTTTCCTTTGAGGCAATGTCTGCTGAATCCATGTATTCAATTCATTGATGAGCAATGGAGGTTCATCTTCCCAAGTCTCATTTCCAAATAACTTGGCATTCAGCTTCATGATTGCTCCCAGATACTGAGCAAATTACTCTTCAACAATGTTTTCACCCTCTTCAGAGGAAGAATATTCATCAGAGCTCATGAATGGCAATAGTAAGTTTAGTGGAATCTCTATGGTCTCTGTATGAGCCTTAGATTCCTTTGGTTCCTCAATAGGGAACTCCTTATTGGTCAGTGGACGTCCCTTGAGGTCTTCCTCATTGGGAATCATTGCCTTTTCACTCTCTCCAGGTTCGGCCACTTTGGATGTGGTTATGGCCTTGCACTCTCTTTTGGGATTCTCTTCTGTATTGCTTGGGAGAGTACTAGGAGGAGTTTCATTAACCCTTTTACTCAGCTGACCCACTTGTGCCTCCATATTTCTGATGGAGGACCTTGTTTCAGTCATGAAACTGAGAGTAGCCTTAGATAGATCAGAGACTATGTTTGCTAGGCCAGAGAGGCTCTGCTCAGAATTCTCTGTCTGTTGCTGAGAAGATGATGGAAAAGGTTTGCTATTGCCAAACTTATTTCTCCCACCATTGTTGTTGTTGAAGCCTTGTTAAGGCTTCTGTTGATCATTCCATGAGAAATTTGGATGATTCCTCCATGAAGGATTATAGGTGTTTCCATAGGATTTTTCCATGTAATTCACCTCTTCCATTGCAGGATTCTCAGGGTCATAAGCTTCTCCTTCAGAGGAGGCTTCTTTAGCACTGCCGGATGCAGCTTGCAATCCAGTCAGATTCTGAGAAATCATATTGACTTGCTGAGTCAATATTTTGTTCTGAGCTAATATGTCATTTAGAGTATCAATCTCAAGAACTCCTTTCTTCTAAGTCATCCCATTATTCACAGGATTTCTTTCAGAAGTGTACATGAACTGGTTATTTGCAACCATCTCAATGAGTTCTTGGGCTTCTATAGGGGTTTTCAGATGAAGAGATCCACCAGCAGAATGGTCCAATGACATCTTCGATAATTCAGATAGACCATCATAGAATATACATATGATGCTCCTTTCTAGCAGCATGTCAGAATGACACCTTTTGGTTAATTGCTTGTATCTATCCCAAGCTTCATAGAAGGATTCACCTTCCTTCTGTTTGAAGGTTTGGACTCCACTCTAAGCTTGCTCATCTTTTGAGGTTGAAAGGATTTAGTCAAGAAAGCATTGACCAACTTGTCCCAAGAGTTCAGACTATTTCTAGGTTGTGAGTCTAACCATGTTCTAGCTCTGTCTCTTACGGCAAAGGGGAAAAACATAAGTCTATAGACCTTGGGGTCAACCCCATTGGTCTTAACAGTATCACAGATTTGTAAGAATTCAGCTAAGAACTAATAAGGATCTTTCGATGGAAGTCTATGAAACTTGCAATTCAGCTGCATTAGAGAAACTAATTGAGGCTTAAGCTCAAATTTGTTTGTTCTAATGGCAAGAATAGAGATGCTTCTTCCATAGAAGTTGGAAGTTGGTGCAGTATAGTCACCAAGCATCTTCCTTGCATCTCTATCATTGTTGTTGGGTTTGGCTGCCATGTATGCTTCTTTTTTGAAATTCTCTGTAAGCTCCTCTTCGGAGTGTTGTGCTTTAGCTTCTCTTAGCTTCTTCTTCAGAGTCCTTTCAGGTTTAGGATCAGATTCAACAAGAATGTTTTTATCCCTGTTTTTGCTCATATAAAAAAGAAGAGAACAAAAGGGAGTAGTGGAATCCTCTATGTCACAGTATAGAGACTCCTTGATGTGTCAGAGGAAAAGGAGTAGAAGAATGAGAAGAGAGAGGAGGTGAGTTTGAAAAAAAAAATTTTTAGATGAGTGGAAGAGGAATCTTAGCAATTAAATAAAATAAATAGAAAGAGATGAGAGAGAAAGAGTTTTCGAAAATTTAAAAGAAATAACATAAAATTAGAATTTAAAAGAATTAGTTAATTAAAAATATTTTTGAAAAAGGGGTTAGTGATATTTGAAAATGAGAAGTGAAAAAGATTTAAAAATAAATTTTGAAAAGATAAGATTGAAAAAGATTTGATTGAAAAAAATTTAATTTTAAAAAGATATGATTGAAAAGATATGACTGAAAAAGATTTGATTGAAAAGAAAATTAAAAAGGGAATTAAAAAGATTTGATTTTTAAAATTGATGACTTGACTAACAAGAAACTAAAAGATATGATTCTAGAATTCAAAGATTGAACCTTTCTTAACAAGAAAGTAACAAACTTGAAATTCTTTAAACCTTTCTTATCAAGAAAGTAACAAACTTGAAATTTTTGAATCAAAACATTAATTGTTAGCAAGGATTTTTTTGAAAATAGGGAAAGATAAGATTTAAAATTATGAATTAAAACATGAAAATTTGAAAGCATTTGAATTTGAAACAAAATAACCTCCCCTGTGTCATCCTGGCGTTAAACGCCCAGGATGCTATACATTCTGGCATTTAACGCCCAGAATGTGACCTCTTTGGGTGTTTAACGCCCAGCCAGATGTCCTGGCTGGCGTTTAACGCCAGAATTCCTTCCTTACTGGGCGTTTTTCTGAACGCCCAGCTTTTTCTCTGTGATTTCTCTGCTGTTTATTCTGAATCTTCATTTCTATGTATTATTTACATTAAAAGAGATATTTTTTATTTTTTATTTTTGAATTCTTAATGAGGAGAGAGAGAAACAACAAAATGACACAAAACATGAAAAATTAAGATCAAAACATATTTTTGAAAATTTTGAAGAAAAGAAAGATATGCAGGACACCAAACTTAGAAATTTTTAATATTTAGACACTATGGATTTGAAAATGCATACGAAAAACAAGGAAAGACACAAAACAGGAGAATTTAAAGATCAGAACAAGGAAAATCATCAAGAACAACTTGAAGATCAACGAAGAACACTGGTGCACGAAAATTACAATCACAATTTTGCAATTGGCACAACTAACCAGCAAGTACACTGGGTCGTCCAAGTAATACCTTACGTGTGTAAGGGTCGATCCCACCGAGATTGCCGGCTTGAAGCAAGCTATGGTTATCTTATTATTCTTAGTCAAGATATCAATAGTGGTTCTTAGTTTTAATTGCAAAAAGTAAAAGAGCATGAATTAAATGATACTTGTTTGCAGTAATGGAGAGATGGCTACCAACCGTCCTCTCAGTGAAAAGGGTCCATGTACATGGCTAATCATCTGTTGGTTCTCACTAATGTTGGAATAGGATCCATTGATCCTTTTGCACACTGTCACTGCGCCTAGCATTCATGAGTTTGAAGCTCGTCACGGTCATCCCTTCCCGAATCCTACTCAGAATACCACAGACAAAGTTTAGACTTTTCGGATCTCAGGAATGTTGCCAATTGATTCTAGCTTATACCACGAAGACTCTGATCTCACGGATTTGAATGCTCTGTTGTCAGGAGAGGCAGTCAAACTTGTGAACCAGGAACCCAAGAGATATACATTCAATCTAAGGTAGAACGGAAGTGGTTCTCAGTCACACGTTCATAGGTTGAGAATGGTGATAAGTGTCACGGATCATCACATTCATCATGTTAAAGTGCAAATGAATATCTTAGAATAGAAACAAGCGTGATTGAATAGAAAACAGAAATAATTGCATTAATTCATTGAGACACAGCAGAGCTCCTCACCCCCAACCATGGGGTTTAGAGACTCATGCCATAGAAGATACAAATTCAAATGTAAAATGTCATGAGATCTGAATGAATCTCTAAAAGTAGTTTTTATACTCAACTAGTAACCTAGGTTTACAGAAAATGAGTAAGCTAAGATAGATAGTGCAGAAATCCACTTCTGGGGCCCACTTGGTGTGTGTTTGGACTGAGCAATGAAGCTTTCATGTGTAGAGCCTATTCCTGGCGTTTAACTCCAGCTTTTGTGCTAGTGTGAGCGTTTAACTCCAGCTTGTATCCTGTTTCTGGCGTTTAACGCCAGAATAGGGTAGAAAGTTGGCGTTAAACGCCATTTTGCGTCATCACAACTCGGTCAAAGTATGGACTATTATATATTGCTGGAAAGCTCAAGATATCTACTTTTCAACACAATTGAGAGCGCACCAATTGAGCTTTTGTAGCTCAAGAAAATCCATTTCGAGTGCAGAGAGGCAGAATCCAACAGGATCTGCAGTCCTTTTTCAGCCTCTGAATCAGATTTTTGCTCAGGTCCCTCAATTTCAGCCAGAAAATACCTAAAATCACATAAAAACACACAAACTCATAGTAAAGTCCATAAATGTGATTTTTGCATAAAAACTAATAAAAATATACTAAAAAGTAGATAGATCCTACTAAAAACTATATGAAAATACCCCCAAAAAGCGTATAAAATATCCGCTCATCACAACACCAAACTTAAACTGTTGCTTGTTTTCAAGCAACAAGATAAATAAAATAGGATAAAGAGAATATCAAAAGGTAATACATCTCAGAGTTTTAAGTGAAGCTCAAATTCTAATTAGATGAGCGAGGCTAGTAGCTTTTTGCTCCTAAACAGTTTTGGCATCTCAATTCATCCTTTGAAGCTCAGAATGATTGGCATCCATGGGAACTCAAAATTTTAGATAGTGTTATTGATTCTCCTCGTTCAATGTGTTGATTCTTGAACACAGCTACTTTATGAGTCTTGGTCGCGGCCCTAAGCACTTTATCTTCCAGTATTACCACCGGATACATAAATGCCACAGACACATAACTGGGTAAAACCCTTTCAGATTGTGACTCCACTTTGCTAAAGTCCCCAGTTAGAGGTGTCAAGAGTTCTTAAGCACACTCTTTTTGTTTTGGATCACGACTTTAACCACCTAATCTCAAGCTTTTCACTTGGACTTTTATGCCACAAGCACATGGTTAGGGACAACTTGATTTAGCCGCTTAGGCCAGGATTTTATTCCTTTGGGGCCCTCCTATCCATTAGTGCTCAAAGCCTTGGATCCTTTTTACCCTCTCCTTTTGGTTTAAAGGGCTATTGGCTTTTTCTGCTTGCTTCTTCTTTTTCTTTCTTTCTCTTTTTCGCCTTTTTTTTTCACTATTTTTTCTTGCTTCAAGAATCAATTTCATGGTTTTTCAGATTATCAATAATATTTCTCTTTGTTCATCATTCTTTCAAGAGCCAACAATTTTAACATTCATAAACTTCACTATAAAAAATATGCACTGTTCAAGCATTCATTCAGAAAACAAAAAGTGTTGCCACCACATAAAAATAATTAGAAATTTTCTTATTGAAAACTTGAAATAATTGCCTCCTTACTCTAAAGAGAATCTACTATTTTATTCATATTTAGTGATGATAAAAGAAACAAATTATAGTTTACTTGGAGACAGAAAAAATTAAAAAAAAAAAGAAAAATAAGGACCCTAATTACTAATACTCATATAATTCTTAAGATAGGTTTCTAATAATAAAAGTTATCACGGAATTAAGATTAGGACTCAACAACCTTTATTTTGGAAGATGGATGCTCCTTCAATCTATGGGGTGTCTGGTCCCTCAAGGGAGAGCTTCTGGCACTTCAGCTCCTGTAGCCCACGCCCCTTGCTTTTCTTATTCTTTAAGCAGTTTGCAAAGCATGCTATTTTGATTTTGCTATTCTTCCTTAAGTTGATCCATAACTTCTTGCAGCTTGGTGACAGATGCTTCTAGGCAGGTCCAGTAGTCAATCTGAGGGATTTTTTGGAGGAACTCCTGCACCCTCCTTTTGATGGAGTTATCTTGTACTTGTTGTCCTTCCATTGACTTTTTGGTGATTGGGTACTCGACTGAGATATATTCGTCCACTCCCATCTTTACCCCAGCATCTTTACATAGCAAAGAGATTAGCTTGGGTAAGCCAATTTGGCGTCAGTGGAGTTCTTGTTTGCAATTGTGTAAAGCTCACAAGAGATCAGATGATGAATCTCCACTTCGTTTCCCAGCATAATGCAATGTATCATCACTTCTCTTTTGACAGTGACTTCAGAGAGGTTATTGGTGGGCAGTATAGAATGCCCAATGAAGTCCAGCCAGCCCCTAGCGACTGGTTTGAGATCTCCTCTCTTGAGTTGGTTTGGGATACCCTTTGTGTTAGTTATCCACTTGGTTCCAGGGAGGCATATGTCCTCTAAAACTTGGTCCAAGCGCTTATCTATTCTCACCATTCTCCTATTAAAAGATTCTGGATCATCTTGTAGTTGAGGCAACTTAAAGACCTCTCTTATTCTGTCTAGGTCGAAGTAAATAATCTTCCCTCTGACCATAGTTCAAAGGTATAGAAAGCAGTTCCAGTGATTCTCTACTTATCTGTTTGCCACAGATTTGAGTAGAATTCCTGAACCATGTTTCTACCCACCTTTGTCTCAAGATTAGCTAGAATTTCCCAACTCCTGTTTCGAATCTACTCTTGGATCTCCGGATATTCGTCTTCTTTCAGATTGAATTTAACTTTCGGGATCACTAACCTTAGACCCATTATTTTGTGGTAATGGTCTACATGTTCTTTGGTTAAGAACCTCTCTTAATTCCAAAGTGGTTTTGGAGTGTTCTCTTTCTTGCCTCTTGGAGTGGTTTGTTTTCCTTTAGGAGCCATGATCTTGGTGAATCTTAGCCCAGTGACCACGAAAAATACAGCAAACTTAGAGGTTTACTTGTCCTCAAGGAAAAGGAAGGAAAGGAGAGGAATAGGAGGAGAGTTAAATTCGAGTGGTGGAGGAGAGGGGAGGCTGAATGGGAATTTAAAAGGGAAGGGGTAGGCAAAAATTAAAAAAAAAAAGATATGATAGAAGATATGATTTAGAAAAGATAAGTATGATATTCAAAAGATGTAATTTTAAAACTGAAAAGATATGAGAGAGCCTTGAAAAAGATAAATCTAAATTTGTAAAGATAGTATGATGAGTTGGAAAAGATTTGAAAAGATATTAAAAAGATAGATGAGTTTTGAAAAAGATTTGGAAGGAAATTAAAAAGATATATGAATTTTGAAAAAGATTTGAAAAGAAGTTGAAGAAAGATTTTTTTGGATTAAGATTTTTTTTGAAATTGAAATTGAAAAATGAGGATTTGTAACATGTTCATGTAAGAAAGTATGGATGAAAACATGAAAATTTTAAAAAAATTGAGTTGGAAACAAAACTTCTTCCCATCCACATTCCTGGCGTTAAACGCCCAGAATGGCATCCATTCTGGCGTTTAAACGCCAGAAAGCCTTTATCACTAGGCATTTTTCTAAACACCCAAGATGCTGCAATTCTGGCGTTAAACGCCCAAAATGGTAACCATTCTGGTGTTTAACACCCAGAAAGGTATCTTCACTGGCGTTAAACACCCAGAATGGTGCCCATTCTGGCGTTTAACGCCTAAAATACCCCTTACTGGCATTTTTGTGCTAGTGAGCTCTTTTTTCTCTACTTTATGCTCTGAATCCTTCTGTAACTCTGTGAACTTCTGTAATTAAGAATCAATGTTGAAGAGAATTTATATCAAACTCCTATAATTATTATTTAAATAATAAATAAACTATGCCAATGGCTGGGTTGCCTCCCAGCAAGCGCTTCTTTATTATCTTTAGCTGGACCTTACTGAGCTTTAATCTAGTCTTAGTTTTGAGCATTCTTACTCAACATTGCTTTCAAGATAATGCTTGACCCTCTGTTCATTAACAATGAACTTTTTGTCAAAGTCAATATCCTGAAGCTCTGCATATCCGTATGGTGACACAGTTGTAATCACATATGGTCCTCTCCACGGGGATTTTAATTTCCCAGGGAATAGTCTGAGCCTAGAGTTAAACAGCAGAACCTTTTGTCCTGGCTCAAAGACTCTGGATGACAGTTTTTTGTCATGCCACCTTTTTGCTTTCTCTTTGTAAATTTTTGCATTTTCAAAAGCATTGAGTCTGAATTCCTCTAGCTCATTTAGCTGGAGCAATCTTTTCTCTCTAGCTAATTTAGCATCAAGTTTTAGGAATCTGGTTGCCCAGTAGGCTTTATGCTCCAGTTCCACGGGCAGGTAACAATCCTTTCCATACACAAGTTGGTATGCAGAAGTTCCTATAGGGGTCTTGAATGCTGTTTTGTATGCCCAGAGAGCATCATCCAAGCTCCTTGCCCAATATTTTCTACGGACAATTACAGTCCGTTATAGGATTCTTTTTAGTTCTCTATTAGAGACTTCAACTTGCCCATTTGTCTGTGGATGATATGGAGTTGCCACCTTGTGGCTAATTCCGTATCTGACCACGGCAGAGTAAAGCTGTTTATTGCAGAAATGAGTGCCTCCATCACTGATTAGTGCTCTAGGGACACCAAATCTGCTAAAGATATATTTCTAGAGGAACTTTAGCACTGTCTTAGTATCATTAGTGGGTGTTGCAATTGCCTCTACCCATTTAGATACATAGTCTATAGCCACCAGAATATAAGTGTTTGAGTATGATGGTGGGAAAGGCCCAATGAAGTCAATACCCCATACATCAAACAACTCGATCTCTAAGATCCCTTGTTGAGGCATGGCGTAACCTTGAGACAGATTACCAGCTCTTCGGCAACTGTCACAGTTACGTACAAACTCTCGGGAGTCTCTATAGAGGGTAGGCCAGTAGAAGCCACATTGGAGAACTTTTGTGGCTGTTCCCTCACTTCCAAAATGTCCTCCATATTTTGATATATTTCGAGGGTTACCTGAAACTGTAGGTCGATCTCGGATGAGATCTTCTGTGCTTGTCAGAGATGATGCGTCTGACTTGTTGGATCCGGTGGCCAGAGCTGTCGTGTCCGACCTGTTGTTCTGGTGGCCGGAGCTGTCGTGTCCGATCTGTTGGACTTGGTGGTGCTGCTGATCCTTCATCCCCGGAGGGTAGAGGTACCTGCAAGGGACCTCGATGCTTAAGTTAGCAAAGATATTAAGCAGGTATTGAGTAGAATCATAGTATGAGTTATACCTGGGTGCTCCAGTGTATTTATAATGGTGTAGAGCGACCTTTCTTAGATAAGATAAGTTAGTTATTGGTGCACGAAATTGTAATCACACTTTTTGTAATCCGCACAACTAACCAGCAAGTGCACTGGGTCGTCCAAGTAATACCTTACGTGAGTAAGGGTCGAATCCCACGGAGATTGTTGGATTGAAGCAAACTATGCTTATTTTATTAATCTTAGTCAGGATTCCAATAGGGTTCTTTAGCCTCGTATAAGGTAAAAAGGGCATAAAATAAATAGTTGTTACTTTAATAATGGAGAATATGTTGGAGTTTTGGAGATGCTTTGTGATGAGCGGATAATTTGTATACTTTTTGGCATTGTTTTTAGTATGTTTTTGTTATGATCTAGTTAGTTTTTAGTATATTTTTATTAGTTTTTAGCTAAAATTCACTTTTCTGGACTTTACTATGAGTTTGTGTGTTTTTCTGTGATTTCAGGTATTTTCTGGCTGAAAATGAGGGACCTGAGCAAAAATCTGATTCAGAGACCAAAAAGGACTGCAGATGCTGTTAGATTCTGACCTCCCTGCACTCGAAGTGGATTTTCTAGAGCTACAGAAGCCCAATTGGCGCGCTCTCAACGGCGTTGGAAAGTAGACATCCTGGGCTTTCCAGCAATATATGATAGTCCATACTTTTCCCAAGATTTGATGGCCCAAACCGGCGTTCAAAGTCACCTCAAGAAATCCCAGCGTTAAACGCTGGAACTGGCACCCAAATGGGAGTTAAACGCCCAAACTGGCACTAAAGCTGGCGTTTAACTCCAAGAGGAGTCTCTGCACGAAATTTGCTTCATTGCTCAGCCCAAGCACACACCAAGTGGGCCCGGAAGTGGATTTTTATGTCATTTACTCATTTCTGTACACCTTAGGTTACTAGTTCTTATAAGTAGGACCTTTTACTATTGTATTAGAAGGACTTTGGTAGCTATCTTCGTTTTGTATGCTATCTTAGATCATTGGGAGGCTGGCCATTCGGCCATGCCTAGACCTCATGCTTATGTATTTTCAACGGTGGAGTTTCTACACACCATAGATTAAGGTGTGGAGCTCTGCTGTACCTCGAGTATTAATGCAATTACTATTGTTCTTCCATTCAATTCCGCTTGTTCTTTGTCCAAGATATCATTTGTTCTTCAACTTGATGAAGGTGATGATTGTCACGAATCATCACCATTCTCACCCATGAACAAAGTGACTGACAACCACTCTTGTTCTACAAGCAACTAAGGCCATAGTGAATATCTCTTGGATTCCTGATTGCACGATGCATGGTTGATCGCCTGACAACCGAGTGCTCGCCTGACAAACGAGCCAACCATTCCGTGAGATCAGAGTCTTCGTGGTATAGGCGAGAACTGATGGCAGCATTCAAGAGAATCCGGAAGGTCTAACCTTGTCTGTGGTATTCTGAGTAGGATTCAATGACTGAATGACTGTGACGTGCTTCAAACTCCTGAGGGCGGGGCGTTAGTGACAGACGCAAAAGAATCACTGGATTCTATTCCGGCCTGATTGAGAACCGACAGATGAATTCCGCTATGCTGTGACAGAGCATATGCAATCGCTTTCACTGAGAGGATGGGAGGTAGCCACTGACAACGGTGAAACCCTTGCTTAAGCTTGCCATGGAAAGGAGTAAGAAGGATTGGATGAAGACAGTAGGAAAGCAGAGAGACGGAAGGGAAGGCATCTTCATGCGCTTATCTGAAGTTCCTACCAATGAATTACATAAGTATCTCTATCTTTACCTTTGTGTTATTTTCGTTCATCACCATTACTACTTGAGTTTGCCTGACTAAGATTTACAAGATGACCATAGCTTGCTTCAATGCTAACAATCTCCGTGGGATCGACCCTTACTCGCGTAAGGTTTATTACTTGGACGACCCAGTGCACTTGCTGGTTAGTTGTGCGAAGTTGTGTAATGCCATGGTATTGAGCTACCACGTTGTTGGAGCCATTACTGGGGATTATGAGAGTTGTGAAAAAGTATTGTTCACAATTTCGCGCACCAAGTTTTTGGCGCCGTTGCCGGGGATTGTTCAAGTTTTGAGCAAGCTTTTGGTAACATCAGTGCCAAGATCCGGCAACAACACCAATTTTTTGGCGTTATTGCCAGGGATTGTTCTAGTTTGTACAACTGACGGTTCATCTTGTTGCTTAGATTAGGTATTTATTTTTTTTTCAAAATTCTTGAAGATGAATTCTAGAGTTTCATGATGATTTGTTGAAATCTGGCTGGCTGAGAAGCCGTGTCTAATCTCATTGGACCGAGGTTTCAACTTATCACCACAAGAGCTTGTTGATTCTTATCAATCTTGCTTTTGGAGCAGTGATCTGCTAAGGCTTGGCTGGCCTCTGGCCATGTCTAGTGTTTTGGACCGAAGCTTTCTTTGAAAGCTTGGCTGGCTGTGAAGCCATGTCTAGTTCCTGGACCGGAGTCTTAGACTAGCATTGCACTGATTCCTGGAATTCTCATTAAGAATTTTGATACCTTTTTCCACTTAATTTTCGAAAAACACAAAAAAAAATTCAGAAAAATCTTAAAATCCAAAAATATTTCTTGTTTGAGTCTAGTGTCTCATCATAAGTTTGGTGTCAATTGCATTCATGTGTCTTAAGAATCTTCAAGTAATTCTTGATGATTTTCGTGCTCTGATCTTTGAATTCTATTGACTTGATTGTTTTGTGTGTCTCATATGCATTTTCATTTTGTTAGTGTCAGTAGTATACAAACTGCTAAGTTTGGTGTCTTACATGCATTGTTATTTGATTCTTGTTGCATTTTGATTTGTTCTTATTATTAAAAATCCAAAAATATTTTTAATTTGTGTCTTTTCAAGTCAATAATACAGAGAATTGAAGATTCAGAACATACAGCAGAGGAATTGCACAGAAAAAGCTGGGCGTTCAAAACGCCCAGTGAAGAAGGACAGACTGGCGTTTAAACGCCAGCCAGGGTACCTGGTTGGGCGTTTAACGCCCAAAAGGGTAGCATTTTGGGCGTTAAACGCCAGAATGGATACCATTCTGGGCGTTTAACGCCAGGATGGCTAGAAGGGAAGATTTTGTTTTCAAATCAATTTTTTTCTAAGTTTTCAAAAATCTTTTCAAAATCAAATCTTTTTCAAATCAATTTTTCAATCAAATCTTTTTCAAAATCAATTTCTTTCCATTTTTTTAGATACTTACTATCAATTAATGATTTGATTCAACATTTCAAGTATGTTGCCTTTTCTGTTAAGAAAGGTTTAATGCTTGAATCATATCTTTTCTTGATAGTCAAGTTTTTAATTTTCAAACCAAATCTTTTTAAAATGTTTTTCAAATCATATCTTCTCAATCACATTTTTTTTACCAATCGTATCTTCTTAACCATATCTTTTTCAAAATAGTTTTCAATCAAATCTTTTTGATTTCTAATTTCAAAATCTTTTTCAAAAATCACTTGATTTCTTTTCCATTTTCATTTTCGAAAATTAAGTAATGTTTTTCAAAAATGTTTTCAAAATTTTTTCACTTAATTTTCGAAAATCACTTCCCTCCTTCTCACATCCTTCTATTTATGGACTAATACTATCCCTTAATGCAAAATTCGAACTCCATCTCCTTTGTTAAGTTCGAATTTTCCACTTCTGTCTTCTACTCTTCTTTTCCTCTGACACCTAAAGGAATCTCTATACTGTGACATAGAGGATTCCACATTTTCTTGTTCCATTATCTTTCTTATGAGCAGGAGCAAAGACAAAGGCATTCTTGTTGAGGCTGATCCTGAACCTGAAAGGACCTTGAAGAGAAAGCTAAGAGAAGCCAAAGCACAATTCTCTTTAGAACACCTGAACGAACTCTTTAAAGAAGAAGAACAAATGGCAGCCGAAAACAACAACAATGCCAACAATGCAAGGAAGGTGCTGGGTGACTTCACTGCACCTACTCCCGATTTCTATGGGAGAAGCATCTCTATCCCTGCCATTGGAGCAAACAACTTTGAGCTTAAGCCTCAATTAGTTTCTCTAATGCAACAGAATTGCAAGTTCCATGGACTTCCACTGGAAGATCCTCATCAGTTTTTAGCTGAGTTCTTGCAAATCTGTGACACTGTCAAGACTAATGGGGTTGACCCTGAGGTCTACAGACTAATGCTATTCCCTTTTGCTGTAAGAGACAGAGCTAGAACATGGTTGGACTCTCAACCTAAAGAAAGCCTGGACTCTTGGGAAAAGCTAGTCAATGCCTTCTTGGCAAAGTTCTTTCCACCTCAAAAATTGAGTAAGCTTAGAGTGGAAGTCCAAACCTTCAGACAGAAGGAAGGAGAATCCCTCTATGAAGCTTGGGAAAGATACAAACAATTAATCAGAAAGTGTCCCTCTGACATGCTTTCTGAATGGAGTATCATAGGTATTTTCTATGATGGTCTCTCTGAACTGTCCAAGATGTCTTTGGATAGCTCTTCTGGAGGATCTCTTCATTTGAAGAAGACGCCTGCAGAAGCTCAAGAACTGATTGAAATGGTTGCAAATAACCAATTCATGTACACTTCTGAAAGAAATCCTGTGAACAATGGGACTAGTCAGAAGAAAGGAGTTCTTGAGATTGATACTCTGAATGCCATATTGGCTCAGAACAAAATATTGACTCAACAAGTCAATATGATTTCTCAAAGTCTGTCTGGAATGCAAAATGCACCAAGCAGTACTAAGGAAGCTTCATCTGAGGAAGAAGCTTATGATCCTGAGAATCCTTCAATAGAAGAGGTGAATTACATGGGAGAACCCTATGGAAACAACTATAATCCTTCATGGAGGAATCATCCAAATCTTTCATGGAAGGATCAACAGAGACCTCAACAAGGTTTCAATAATAATAATGGTGGAAGAAACAGGTTTAGCAATAGCAAGCCTTTTCCATCATCTTCTCAGCAACAGACAGAGAGTTCTAAGCAGAATACTTCTGATTTAGCAACCATGGTCTCTGATCTAATCAAGACCACTCAAAGTTTCATGACTGAAACAAGGTCTTCCATCAGGAATCTGGAAGGACAAGTGGGTCAGCTGAGCAAGAAAATTACTGAACTCCCTCCAAGTACTCTCCCAAGCAATACAGAAGAAAATCCAAAAGGAGAGTGCAAGGCCATCAACATGGCCGAATTTTGGGAGGAAGAAGAGGCAGTGAACGCCACTGAGGAAGGCCTCACTGGGCGTCCGCTGGCCTCCAATGAGTTCCCCAATGAGGAACCAAGGGAATATGAGGCTCAAAATGAGACCATAGAGATTCCATTGGACTTACTTCTGCCATTTATGAGCTCTGATGAGTATTCTTCCTCTGAAGAGGATGAGTATGTCACTGAAGAGCAAGTTGCTAAATACCTTGGAGCAATCATGAAGCTAAATGACAAGTTATTTGGAAATGAGACTTGGGAGGATGAACCCCCTCTGCTCACCAAAGAACTGGATGACTTGTCTAGGCAGAAACTGCCTCAAAAGAGGCAAGATCCTGGGAAATTTTCTATACCTTGTACCATAGGCACCATGACCTTCAAGAAGGCCTTGTGTGACTTAGGGTCAAGTGTAAACCTCATGCCCCTCTCTATAATGGAGAAATTAGGGATCTTTGAGGTGCAAGCTGCAAAAATCTCACTAGAGATGGCGGACAACTCAAGAAAACAAGCCCATGGACTTGTAGAGGATGTTCTGGTTAAAGTTGAAGACCATTACATCCCTACTGATTTCATAGTCCTAGAGACTGGGAAGAGCATGGATGAATCCATTATCCTTGGCAGACCCTTCCTAGCCACAGCAAAGGCTGTGATTGATGTTGATAGAGGAGAGTTGATCATTCAAGTGAATGAAGAATCCTTGGTGTTTAAGGCCCAAGGATGTCCCTCTGTCATCATGGAGAGGAAGCATGAAGAGCTTCTCTCAAAACAGAGCCAAACAGAGCCCCCACAGTCAAACTCTAAGTTTAGTGTTGGGAGGCCACAACCAAACTCTAAGTTTGGTGTTGAACCCCCACATTCAAACTCTAAGTTTGGTGTTGGGAGGTTCCAACACGGTTCTGAGCATTTCTGAGGCTCCATGAGAGTCCTCTGTCAAGCTAGTGACACTAAAGAAGCGCTTGTTGGGAGGCAACCCAATGTTTTATATTTAATTATTTTCTTTTGTTATTTTATCTCTTTTGTAGGTTGATGATCATGAGAAGTCACAAAATTAATTGAAAAAGCAAAAACAGAATGAAAAACAGGAAGAAAAACAGCACACCCTGGAGGAAGATGCTGCTGGCGTTTAAACGCCAGTAAGCCTAGCAGTTGGGCGTTTAACGCCCAGTCTGGCACCATTCTGGGCGTTTAACGCCAGAAAGGGGCACCAGACTGGCGTTAAACGCCAGGAAAGGGCAAGAACCTGGCGTTAAACGCCAGGAATGGGCACCAGCCCGGCGTTTAACGCCAGAATTGGCTCAAAACGTGAATTTTGATGCCATTTGGTGCAGGGATGAATTTTCCTTGACACCACAGGATCTGTGGACCCCACAGGACCCCACCACCACTCACATCCATCCTTCATAAATCCCCACCAACCTCACCCTTCAAATTCAAACCACTTTCCCTCCCAAACCCACCCATAATGGCCGAACCATTACCCCCCTCTCTCCTATATATACCCTTCTTCAACCCTTCATTTTCACACAACCTAAACACCACTTCTCCCCCTCTTTGGCCGAACACACCACCATCTCCCTCTTCCTCATTTCTTCTTCTTCTTCTACTCTCTTCTCTCTTCTTTTGCTCGAGGACGAGCAAACATTTTAAGTCTGGTGTGGTAAAAGCATTGCTTTTTGTTTTTCCATAACCATTTATGGCATCCAAGGCCGGAGAAACCTCTAGAAAGAGGAAAGGGAAGGCAAAAGCTTCCACCTCCGAGTCATGGGAGATGGATAGGTTCATCTCAAGGGTGCATCAAGACCACTTCTATGAAGTTGTGGCCTTGAAGAAGGTGATCCCCGAGGTCCCCTTTTCACTCAAAAAGGGTGAATATCCGGAGATCCGACGTGAGATCCGAAGAAGAGGTTGGGAAGTTCTTACCAACCCTATTCAACAAGTCGGAATCTTGATGGTTCAAGATTTCTATGCCAATGCATGGATCACCAAGAACCATGACCAAAGTGTGAACCCGAATCCAAAGAATTATCTTACTATGGTTCGGGGGAAATACTTGGATTTTAGTCCGGAGAGTGTGAGGGTGGCGTTCAACTTGCCTATGATGCAAGGAGATGAACATCCTTACACAAGAAGGGTCAACTTTGATCAAAGGTTGGACCAAGTCCTCACAGTCATATGTGAAGAGGGCGCACAATGGAAGCAAGATTCAAGGAGAAAGCCGGTCCAATTGAGAAGGCATGACCTCAAGCCCGTGGCTAGAGGATGGTTAGAGTTCATACAACGCTCAATCATTCCCACTAGCAACCGGTCCGAAGTTACCATAGACCGGGCTATCATGATCCATAGCATCATGATTGGAGAAGAAATAGAGGTTCATGAGGTTATAGCCCAAGAACTCTATAAGGTGGCGGACAAGTCCTCTACCTTGGCAAGGTTAGCCTTTCCTCATCTCATTTGTCACCTCTGTTATTCAGTGAGAGTTGACATAGAGGGAGACACCCCCATTGAGGAGGACAAGCCCATCACTAAGAAGAGGATGGAGCACACAAGAGATCCCACTCATCATGAGATCCCTGAGATTCCTCAAGGGATGCACTTTCCTCCACAAAACTATTGGGAGCAACTAAACACCTCCCTAGGAGAATTGAGTTCCAACATGGGACAACTAAGGGTGGAGCATCAAGAACACTCCATCATCCTTCATGAGATTAGAGAAGATCAAAGAAACATGAGGGAGGAGCAACAAAGACAAGGAAGAGACATTGAGGAGCTCAAGCACTCCATAGGATCTTCAAGAGCAAGGAAGAGCCGCCATCACTAAGGTGGACCCGTTCCTTGATTTCCTTGTTCTTTATTCTTCTGTTTTTCGAATTTTATGCTTATGTTTATCCATGTTTGTGTCTTGTGATCATTAGTGTCTTAGTGTCTATGCCTTAAAGTTATGAATGTCCTATGAATCCATCACCTTTCTTGAATAAAAATGTGTTTAATTGAAAAAGGAAGAATTGCATGAATTTTGAATTTTATAACAGTTTAATTATTTTGATGTGGTGGCAATATTTTTGTTCTCTGAATGTATGCTTAAACAGTGCATATGTATCTTGAATTTGTGGTTCATGAATGTTGGCTCTTGAAAGAATGATGAAAAAGGAGACATGTTACTGAGGATCTGAAAAATCATTAAAATGATTCTTGAAGCAAGAAAAAGCTATTCAAAAAAAAAAAAAGAGAAAAATCGAAAAAAAAAACGAAAAAAATATATATAGAGAGAAATAAAGAGTTGTGATCCAAGGCAAATAAGAGTGTGCTTAAGAACCTTGGACACCTCTAATTGGGGACTTTAGCAAAGCTGAGTCACAATCTGAAAAGGTTCACCCAATTATGTGTCTGTGGCATGTATGTATCCGGTGGTAATACTGGAAGACAGAGTGCTTTGGGCCACAGCCAAGACTCAATAAATAGCTATGTTCAAGAATCATCATACTTTACTAAGAGAATCATTAACACTATCTGGACTCTGAGTTCCTAAAGAAGCCAATCATTCTGAATTTCAAAGGATAGAGTGAGATGCCAAAACTATTCAGAGGCAAAAAGTTAAAAGCCCCGCTCATCTGATTAATACTGATCTTCACAGATGTTTTTGGAATTCATTGCATATTCTCTTCTTTTATCTTATTTGATTTTCAGTTGCTTGAGGACAAGCAACAATTTAAGTTTGGTGTTGTGATGAGCGGATAATTTGTATACTTTTTGGCATTGTTTTTAGTATGTTTTTGTTATGATCTAGTTAGTTTTTAGTATATTTTTATTAGTTTTTAGCTAAAATTCACTTTTCTGGACTTTACTATGAGTTTGTGTGTTTTTCTGTGATTTCAGGTATTTTCTGGCTGAAATTGAGGGACCTGAGCAAAAATCTGATTCAGAGACCAAAAAGGACTGCAGATGCTGTTGGATTCTGACCTCCCTGCACTCGAAGTAGATTTTCTGGAGCTACAGAAGCCCAATTGGCGCGCTCTCAACGGCGTTGGAAAGTAGACATCCTGGGCTTTCCAGCAATATATGATAGTCCATACTTTTCCCAAGATTTGATGGCCCAAACCGGCGTTCAAAGTCACCTCAAGAAATCCCAGCGTTAAACGCTGGAACTGGCACCCAAATGGGAGTTAAACGCCCAAACTGGCACTAAAGCTGGCGTTTAACTCCAAGAGGAGTCTCTGCACGAAATTTGCTTCATTGCTCAGCCCAAGCACACACCAAGTGGGCCCGGAAGTGGATTTTTATGTCATTTACTCATTTCTGTACACCTTAGGTTACTAGTTCTTATAAGTAGGACCTTTTACTATTGTATTAGAAGGACTTTGGTAGCTATCTTCGTTTTGTATGCTATCTTAGATCATTGGGAGGCTGGCCATTCGGCCATGCCTAGACCTCATGCTTATGTATTTTCAACGGTGGAGTTTCTACACACCATAGATTAAGGTGTGGAGCTCTGCTGTACCTCGAGTATTAATGCAATTACTATTGTTCTTCCATTCAATTCCGCTTGTTCTTTGTCCAAGATATCATTTGTTCTTCAACTTGATGAAGGTGATGATTGTCACGAATCATCACCATTCTCACCCATGAACAAAGTGACTGACAACCACTCTTGTTCTACAAGCAACTAAGGCCATAGTGAATATCTCTTGGATTCCTGATTGCACGATGCATGGTTGATCGCCTGACAACCGAGTGCTCGCCTGACAAACGAGCCAACCATTCCGTGAGATCAGAGTCTTCGTGGTATAGGCGAGAACTGATGGCAGCATTCAAGAGAATCCGGAAGGTCTAACCTTGTCTGTGGTATTCTGAGTAGGATTCAATGACTGAATGACTGTAACGTGCTTCAAACTCCTGAGGGCGGGGCGTTAGTGACAGACGCAAAAGAATCACTGGATTCTATTCCGGCCTGATTGAGAACCGACAGATGAATTCCGCTATGCTGTGACAGAGCATATGCAATCGCTTTCACTGAGAGGATGGGAGGTAGCCACTGACAACGGTGAAACCCTTGCTTAAGCTTGCCATGGAAAGGAGTAAGAAGGATTGGATGAAGACAGTAGGAAAGCAGAGAGACGGAAGGGAAGGCATCTTCATGCGCTTATCTGAAGTTCCTACCAATGAATTACATAAGTATCTCTATCTTTACCTTTGTGTTATTTTCGTTCATCACCATTACTACTTGAGTTTGCCTGACTAAGATTTACAAGATGACCATAGCTTGCTTCAATGCTAACAATCTCCGTGGGATCGACCCTTACTCGCGTAAGGTTTATTACTTGGACGACCCAGTGCACTTGCTGGTTAGTTGTGCGAAGTTGTGTAATGCCATGGTATTGAGCTACCACGTTGTTGGAGCCATTACTGGGGATTATGAGAGTTGTGAAAAAGTATTGTTCACAATTTCGCGCACCACTTTGTCCTCTGAATTTCAAATTTTCCTTGAAATCCTTTTCCCATACGCAAGGTTCCTTCCATGGCAAGCTCTATGTAGGGTGTCACCGTTGTCAATGGCAACTTCCCATCCTCTCAGTGAAAATGGTCCAAATGCTCTGTCACAGCACGGCTAATCATCTGTCGGTTCTCAATCAGGTTGGAATAGAATCCATTGATTCTTTTGTGTCTGTCACTAACGCCCAGCCTTCAGGAGCTTGAAGCTCGTCACAGTCATTCAATCCCAGAATCCTACTCGGAATACCACAGACAAGGTTTAGACTTTCCGGATTCTCATGAATGCCACCATCAATCCGGCTTATACCACGAAGATTCTGATTAAGAAATCTAAGAGATACTCATTCAATCTGATGTAGAACGGAGGTGGTTGTCAGGCACACGTTCATAGATTGAGAAAGGTGATGAGTGTGACGGATCATCACCTTCTCCATAATTAAGCGCGAATGAACATCTTAGATAAGAACAAGCGTGTTTGAATGGAAAACAAAAGTAATTGCATTGATTTATCGAGATGCTGCAGAGCTCCTCACCCCCAACAATGGAGTTTAGAGACTCATGCTGCCAAAGAGTGTATAATTCAGATCTGAAAATGTCATGTGGTACAAGATAAGTCTCTAAAAGTTGTTTAAATAGTAAACTAGTAACCTAGGTTTACAGAATATGAGTAAACTAAGATAATTGGTGCAGAAATCCACTTCTGGGGCCCACTTGGTATGTGCTGGGGCTGAGACTAAAGCTATACATGAGCTGAGGCTTTTCTTGGAGTTGAACTCCAAGTTATAACGTGTTTTGGGCGTTCAACTCCGGATCATGACGTGTTTCTGGCGTTTAACTCCAGACAGCAGCATGTACTTGGCGTTCAATGCCAAGTTACGTCGTCTGTCTTCGCGTAAAGTATAGACTATTATATATTGCTGGAAAGCCCTGGATGTCTACTTTCCAACGCCATTGAGAGCGCGTCAATTGGACTCCTGTAGCTCCAAAAAATCCATTCCGAGTACTGGGAGGTCAGGATCCAACAACATCAGCAGTCCTTTTTCAGCCTAACTCAGATTTTTGCTCAACTCCATCAATTTCAGCCAGAAAATACCTGAAATCACAGAAAAACACGCAAACTCATAGTAAAGTCCAGAGATATGATTTTTGCCTAAAAACTAATAATATTCTACTAAAACCTAATTAAAACATGCTAAAATCTACATGAAATTACCCCCAAAAAGCGTATAAAATATTCGTTCATCACAACACCAAACTTAAACTGTTGCTTGTCCTCAAGCAACTAGATAAATATAAGGATTAAAAGAAATTAAGAAGTAATAATATTTTAGAGTTTTTAAGTGGAGCTCAGATTCTTATTAGATGAGCGGGGCTTGTAGCTTTTTGTTTCTGACCAGTTTTGGCATCTCCCTTTATCCTTTGAAATTCAGAATGATTGGCATCCATAGGAACTCAGAATTCAGATAGTATTATTGATTCTCCTAGTGTAGTATGTTGATTCTTGAACACAGTTACTTTATGAGTCTTGGCCGTGGCCCTAAGCACTTTGTTTTCCAGTATTACCACCGGATACATAAATGCCACAGACACATGACTGGGTGAACCTTTTCAGATTGTGACTCAGCTTTACTAGAGTCCCCAGTTAGAGGTGTCCAGAGCTCTTAAGCACACTCTTTTTGCCTTGGATCACGACTTTAACCACTCAGTCTCAAAAGTTTTTCACTTGGACCTGCATGCCACAAGCACATGGTTAGGGACAGCTTGATTTAGCCGCTTAGGCCTGGAACTATTTCCTTGGGCCCTCCTATCCACTGATGCTCAAAGCCTTGGATCCTTTTCACCCTTGCCTTTTGGTTTTAAGGGCTGTTGGCTTTTATTCCTTTTCTTGATCCAATGATTTCTTGTAATTTTTTTTTTCGCAAGCTTGTTTTTCACTGCTTTTTCTTGCTTCAAGAATCAATTTCATGATTTTTCAGATCATCAATAACATTTCTCTTGTTCATCATTCTTTCAGGAGCCAACAATTTTAACATTCATAAAATTCAATATCAAAAATATGCACTGTTCAGGCATTCATTCAGAAGACAAAAAGTATTGCCACCACATATAAATAATTAGAATTTTCCTTATTAAGAACTCGAAAAAATATTGCCTCTTTTTTCTAAGAATCTACTAATTTATTCAGGTTTGATAATGATGAGAAAAATAAATTATAGCTTAATTGGAGATAAAATCAAAATAGAGATACAAATTACTACTACTCCTATATCACTTCTAAGGTAAATTTCTATAAAAATACTATCACAGAGTTAAAGCTTAAAATTAGAACTTAACAACCTGTATTTTGGGAAGTGGATGTTCCTCTAGTCTGTTGAGTGCTTGGTCCTTCAAGGAATAGCTTCTGACGCTTTAATTCCTTCAGTTCACTTCCTTGCTTTTCCTGTTCCCTTAGGTGCCATGATCTTGATGAGTTTTAGCTCAGTGATCATGGCAACTCACACCAAACTTAGAGGTTTGCTTGTCCTCAAGCAAAAGAAAGGAAAGGAGAGGAATAGAGGGAGAGGCAATTTCGAAATCCAAAAGATATGATTAGTTGAAAAAGATTTGAAAAAGATTTGGATTGAAAAAAGATTTGTGTTTATGAATTAAGATAAATTTGACATTTTTGAAAAAGGGATTTTAGAAATTAGTGTTTTTAGAAATTAGGATTAAAATTTTTGGAATTGAAGGATGATATTTTAAAACATGTTTATGCAAGAAATTATGAATTGAAACATAAAAATTAGAAAATTTGTGAAGAAAAACGAATTTTACCTCCTCCCCACCATTCTGGCGTTAATCGCCCAACTGCTGCATGTTTTGGGCGTTTAACGCCCAATTGATGCTTCTCCTAGGCGTTCAACGCCCAGCTGTTGCTTCTTTCTGGCGTTGAACGCCAGGAAGTCCTTTGTCACTGGGCGTTTTTCTAAACGCCCAGGATGCTGTAGTTCTGGCGTTAAACGCCCAGAAGGTGCTTCTTTCTGGCATTCAACTCCCAGAAGATGCTCCTTTCTGGCGTTTAACGCCCATATGGCTACCCGTACTGGCATTGAACGCCCAGTGGGTGCCTTTTTTGGGCGTTCAACGCCCAAAACGTTTCTTACTGGCTTTTTCATGCCAGTGAGCTTCCAAATTCCCTTGTAACTCTGTGAATCCAATCAATTGCTATTTTACCTTAAAGATATTTTGACATATACGTGTAAAAAAAATAATTGATTAATCAAAACGAATAAAATTAAATTTTGTGATTGGCTGGGTTGCCTCCCAGCAAGCGCTTCTTTAATGTCATTAGCTGGACTATTACTGAGCTTTTAATCAAGTCTCAGTTTTGAGCATTCTTGCTCAAAATTGCTTTCAAGATAATGTTTAACTCTCTGTCCGTTAACAATGAACTTTTTGTTAGATTCATTATCCTGAAGCTCTACGTATCCATATGGTGAGACACTTGTAATCACATACGGACCTCTCCACTGGGATTTTAACTTCCCAGGGAATAATTGGAGCCTAGAATTAAATAGCAGAACTTTCTGCCCCGGCTCAAAGACTCTGGATGACAATTTCTTATCATGCCATCTTTTTGCTTTCTCTTTGTATATTTTTTCATTCTCGTAAGCATTGAGTCTAAATTCCTATAGCTCATTTAACTGAAGCAATCGTTTTTCTCCAGCTAACTTGGCATCAAGGTTCAGGAATCTGGTTGCCCAGTAGGCCTTTTGTTCCAGTTCCACTGGCAAGTGACATGCCTTTCCATACACAAGCTGGTATGGAGAGGTCCCTATAGGGGTCTTGAATGCTGTTCTGTATGCCCACAGAGCATCATCCAAGTTTCTTGCCCAATCCCTTCTACGGTTAATTACAGTCCGTTCCAGGATTCTTTTGAGTTCTCTATTTGAGACATCAGCTTGCCATTAGTCTGTGGATGGTATGGAGTGGCTACCCTGTGGCTAACTCCATAACGAACCAAAGCAGGGTAGAGCTGTTTATTACAGAAATGAGTGCCCCCATCACTGATTAATACTCTAGGGGTACCAAATCTGCTGAAGATGTGTTTCTGGAGGAATTTTAACACTGTTTTAGTGTCATTAGTGGGTGTTGCAATAGCCTCCACCCATTTGGATACATAATCTACTGCCACCAGAATATAAGTGTTTGAGTATGATGGTGGAAAAGGTCCCATGAAGTCAATACCCCATACATCAAACAACTCAATCTCCAAGATCCCTTGTTGAGGCATGGCATAACTGTGAGGCAGATTGCCAGATCTTTGGCAACTATCACAATTAAGCACAAACGCTCGGGAATCTTTATAGAGAGTAGGCCAGTAGAAGCCACATTGGAGGACTCTTGTGGCTGTTCGCTCACTTCCAAAATGTCCTCCATACTGTGATCCATGGCAATGCCATAGGATTCTCTGTGCTTCTTCTTTAGGCACACATCTACGGATTACTCCGTCTGCACATCTCTTGAAGAGATATGGTTCATCCCAAAGATAGTACTTTGCATCTGTGATCAACTTCTTTGATTGCTGCCTACTATACTCTTTGGGTATGAATCTTACTGCCTTGTAGTTTGCAATGTCTGCAAACCATGGCACTTCCTGGATGGCAAAGAGTTGCTCATCTGGAAAGGTCTCAGAGATCTCAGTGAGAGGGAGGGATGCCCCTTCTACTGGTTCTATTCGGGACAGATGATCTGCTACTTGGTTTTCTTTCCCTTTTCTGTCTCTTATTTCTATATCAAACTCTTGCAGAAGCAACACCCATCTGATGAGTCTGGGTTTTGAATCTTGCTTTGTGAGTAGATATTTAAGAGCAGCATGATCGGTGTACACAATCACTTTTGATCCTACCAAATAGGATCTGAACTTGTCAATGGCGTAAACCACTGCAAGCAGCTCTTTTTCTGTGGTTGTGTAATTCTTCTGTGCGTCATTTAAAACACGACTGGCAGAGTAAATGACGTGCAGAAGCTTGTCATGCCTCTGTCCCAATACTGCACCAATGGCATGGTCACTGGCATCACACATTAGTTCAAATGGCAGTGTCCAGTTTGGTGCAGAGATGATTGGTGTTGTGACCAATTTAGCTTTCAGAGTCTCAAATGCCTGCAGACACTCCTTATCAAAGACAAATGGCGTGTCAGCAACTAGCAGGTTGCTCAGAGGTTTGGCGATTTTTGAAAAATCCTTTATAAACCTCCTATAGAATCCTGCATGCCCCAGAAGGCTTCTGATTGCCTTAACATTGGCAGGTGGTGGTAATTTTTCAATTACTTCAACTTTAGCTTGATCCACCTCTATTCCCTTGTTTGAAATTTTATGCCCAAGGACAATCCCTTCAGTCACCATAAAGTGACATTTTTCCCAGTTTAAAACTAGGTTGGTCTCTTGGCATCTTTTCAGAACAAGTGCTAAATGGTTAAGGCAGGAGCTGAATGAGTCTCCAAATACTGAAAAGTCATCCATGAAGACTTCCAGAAACTTCTCTATCATATCAGAGAAGATAGAGAGCATGCACATTTGAAAGGTTGCAGGTGCATTGCACAAGCCAAATGGCATCCTTCTGTATGCAAATACTCCAGATGGGCATGTGAATGCCATTTTTTCTTGATACTGGGGATCTACTGCAATTTGATTATAACCTGAATATCCATCCAAGAAGCAGTAGTATTCATGACCTGCTAGTCTTTCTAGCATCTGGTCTATGAATGGTAAAGGAAAATGATCCTTTCTGGTGGTTGTATTGAGCCTTCTATAATCAATACACATACGCCACCCTGTAACTGTTCTTGTAGGAACCAGTTCATTTTTTTCATTATGAACCATTGTCATGCCTCCCTTCTTAGGGACGACTTGGACAAGGCTTACCCAGGGGCTATCAGAAATAGGATAAATAATCCCAGCCTCTAGTAATTTAGTGACCTCCTTCTGCACAACTTCCTTCATGGCTGGGTTCAGCCGCCTTTGTGGTTGGACCACTGCCTTGGCGTCACCCTCCAATAGGATCTTGTGCATGCATCTGGCTGGGCTAATGCCCTTAAGATCACTGATGGACCACCCAAGAGCTGTCTTGTGTGTCCTTAGCACTTGAATTAGTGCTTCCTCTTCCTGTGGCTCTAAGGTAGAGCTTATAATTACAGGAAAGGTATCACCTTCTCCCAAAAATACATATTTCAGGGATGGTGGTAATGGTTTGAGCTCGGGTTTGGGAGGTTTCTCCTCTTCCTGAGGGATTTTCAGAGGTTCTATTATTCTCTCTGATTCCTCCAAATCAGGCTGAACATCTTTAAAGATGTCCTCTAGCTCTGATTCGAGACTCTCAGCCATATTGACCTCTCTTACCAGAGAGTCAATAATATCAACACTCATGCAGTCATTTGGGGTGTCTGGATGTTGCATGGCTTTGACAACATTCAACTTGAACTCCTCCTCATTGACTCTCAAGGTTACTTCCCCTTTTTGGACATCAATGAGGGTTCGGCCAGTTGCTAGGAAAGGTCTTCCTAGAATGAGAGTTGCACTCTTGTGTTCCTCCATTTCCAGCACCACAAAGTCAGTAGGAAAGGCAAATGGCCCAACCTTGACAATCATGTCTTCAATCACGCCTGATGGGTATTTAATGGAGCCATCAGCAAGTTGAAGACATATCCTGGTTGGTTTGATTTCTTCAGTCAAACCAAGCTTTCTGATAGTAGATGCAGGTATTAGGTTGATACTTGCCCCAAGATCACATAAAGCTTGCTTGGTGCAAGTACCCTCTAATGTGCATGGTATCATAAAGCTCCCGGGATCTTTAAGCTTCTCAGGTAAGCTTTTCAGAATGACTGCATTGCATTCTTCAGTGAGGTAAACTTTTTCAATCTCCCTCCAATCCTTCTTATGACTTAAGATCGCTTTCATGAACTTAGCATAAGAGGGTATTTGCTCAAGTGCTTCTACAAACGGAATCTTTATTTCAAGAGTCCTGAGATAGTCTGCAAAGCGGGCAAATTGCTTATCCTATTCCGCTTGGCGGAGTTTTTGAGGATAAGGCATTTTGGCTTTGTATTCCTCAAGCTTAGTTGCTGCAGGTTTATTGCCTATAGAAGTGGGTTGGGAAGCCTTTTTAGAAAGGTTGTTATCAGCACTTGTATGTGACTTATCCCCTACTAGCGTTTGAATGCCAGGGGTGGAAGCTGGAGTGGTGTTAGACGCCACTTCCTTATTTGTTACTGGCGTCTGAACGCCAGAACTGTGCTCCCTTTGGGCGTTCAACGCCGAATTCATGCTTGTTTCTGGCGTTGAACGCCAGGAATGAGCATAGTCTGGGCGTTCAGCGCCAGCCTTATTCCTCTCTAGGCTCTGATTGTCCTCAGAGGGATTTTGAGTAGCCATTTGTTCATTTCTTGGCTTCCTGCTGCTTTGAAGTGAGGTATTTAATATTTTCCCACTTCTTAATTGAACTGCTTAGCATTCTTCTGCTATTTGTTTTGATAGTTGCCTTTCTGTTTGCTTCAACTGTACTTCCATATTCTTATTAGCCATTCTTGTTTCCTGTAGTATTTCCTTGAATTCGGCTAGCTGCTGGGTTAGAAAGTCTAATTGCTGATTGAATTCATTAGCCTGATCCACAGGACTGAGTTCAGCAGTTACTGCTTTAGCTTCTTCTTTCATGGAAGGTTCACTGCTTAGGTACATATGCTGACTTTTGGCAACTGTATCAATAAGCTCTTGAGCTTCTTCAATTGTTTTTCTCATATGTATAGATCCACCAGCTGAGTGGTCTAGAGAAATCTGAGCTTTTTCTGTAAGCCCATAGTAGAAGATGTCTAATTGCACCCATTCTGAAAACATTTCAGAGGGGCATTTTCTTAGCATCTCTCTGTATCTCTCCCATGCATCATAAAGGGATTCATTATCTCCTTGTTTGAAGCCTTGGATGCTTAGCCTTAGCTGTGTCATCCGTTTTGGAGGGAAATAGTGATTCATGAATTTTTCTGACAGCTGTTTCCATGTTTTTATGCTGTTCTTAGGCTGGTTATTTAACCACCTCTTAGCTTGATCTTTTACAGCAAATGAAAATAGTAATAATCTGTAGACATCCTGATCTACTTCCTTATCATGTACTATGTCAGCAATTTGCAAAAATTATGCCAGAAATTCTGTAGGTTCTTCCTGTGAAAGACCAGAATACTGGCAGCTTTGCTGCACTATGATAATGAGCTGAGGATTCAACTCAAAGCTACTAACTCCAATGGAGGGTATACAGATACTACTCCCATATGAAGCAGTAGTGGGGTTAGCATATGACCCCAGAGTCCTCCTGGACTGTTCATTCCCACTTAATCCATGATGGAATAAAGGAGATGATATGTATGTTGATATTATTTAAAAAAATTTATTTTATAAAATAAAATAAAAACGAAATAAATAAAAGAAATTGAAAATATTTTGAAATTGAAATCTGAATTTTTATATAAAATTTTCGCAAATGTAGTTCAAAATTAGTTAGAAAAGATATTTTTTGAATTTGAATTTTATGATGAAAGAGAAAAACACACAAAAGATACAAGACTTAAAATTTTTAGATCTAATGCTCCTTATTTTCGAAAATTTTGGAGGGAAAATACCAAGGAACACCAAACTTAAAAATTTTAAGATCAAAACACAAGAAAGACTCAAGAACACCTTGAAGATTCACAAGAACACCAAGAACAAAAGAAAGAACACCAAACTTAAATTTTTTTTGAAAACCAGGACAAATTTTTGAAAATTAAAGAAAAATTAACAAGAAAACACCAAACTTAGAGTTTGGCACAATATTCAATCAAAGAAAAATTATTTTTGAAAAAGATTCTAAAGAAGATACCCAATTATCAAGAACAACTACTAATGCTCTAGCCAATTGGGCAGTAACTTCAGTGTTGATTTTAAAGATGTATTATATTTATGGATAAAAGTATAAAATTTTTGAAAGTTAATGTTTTGAAAAAGTGCAAGAAAAACAAGAAAAGACACAAAACAAGAAAAACTCAAGATCAAACAAGAACAACTTGAAGATCAATGAAGAACAAAGAACACAAGTTCAAAAATTTAAAGAACGATATAAAATATGCAATTAACACCAAACTTAGAACAAGACACTAAACCCACGAAAAATTAACAATTAATTAAGAAAAATAATATTTTTGAAAAGAAATTTTTGAAAAGAAACTATTCTATCAGGATTTACTGACTCTATAACAATAACAATAAAAATAAAGTATTCCTAATCTAAGAAATAAAATAAACCTTTAGTTGTTCAAACTCGAACAATCCCCGGCAACGGCGCCAAAAACTTCGTGCACGAAATTGCAATCACACTTTTTGCAATCCGCACAACTAACCAGCAAGTGCACTGGGTCGTCCAAGTAATACCTTACGTGAGTAAGGGTCGAATCCCACGGAGATTGCTGGATTGAAGCAAACTATGTTTATTTTATTAATCTTAGTCAGGATACCAATAGGGTTCTTTAGCCTAGTATAAGGTAAAAAGGGCATAAAATAAATAGTTGTTACTTTAATAATGGAGAATATGTTGGAGTTTTGGAGATGCTTTGTCCTCTGAATTTCAACTTTTCCTTGAAATCATTTTCCCACACGCAAGGTTCCTTCCATGGCAAGCTCTATGTAGGGTGTCACCGTTGTCAATGGCTACTTCCCATCCTCTCAGTGAAAATGGTCCAAATGCTCTGTCACTGCACGACTAATCATCTGTCGGTTCTCAATCAGGTTGGAATAGAATCCATTGATTCTTTTGCGCCTGTCACTAACGCCCAGCCTTCAGGAGTTTGAAGCTCGTCACAGTCATTCAATCCCAGAATCCTACTCGGAATACCACAGACAAGGTTTAGACTTTCCAGATTCTCATGAATGCCGCCATCAATCCGGCTTATACCACGAAGATTCTGATTAAGGAATCTAAGAGATACTCATTCAATCTGATGTAGAATGGAGGTGGTTTTCAGGCACACGTTCATGGATTGAGAAAGGTGATGAGTGTCACGGATCATCACCTTCTCCATAATTAAGCGCGAATGAACATTTTAGATAAGAACAAGCGTGTTTGAATGGAAAACAAAAGTAATTGCATTAATTCATCGAGACGCTGCAGAGCTCCTCACCCCCAACAATGGAGTTTAGAGACTCGTGCTACCAAAGAGTGTATAATTCAGATCTGAAAATTTCATGAGGTACAAGATAAGTCTCTAAAAGTTGTTTAAATAGTAAACTAGTAACCTAGGTTTACAGAATATGAGTAAACTAAGATAATTGGTGCAGAAATCCACTTCTGGGGCCCACTTGGTGTGTGCTGGGGCTGAGACTAAAGCTATCCACGAGCTGAGGCTTTTCTTGTAGTTGAACTCCAAGTTATAACGTGTTTTGGGCGTTCAACTCCGGATCATGACGTGTTTCTGGCGTTTAACTCCAAACAGCAGCATGTACTTGGCGTTCAACGCCAAGTTACGTCGTCTATCTTCGCCCAAAGTATGGACTATTATATATTGCTGGAAAGCCCTGGATGTCGACTTTCCAACGCCGTTGAGAGCGCGTCAATTGGACTCCTGTAGCTCCAAAAAATCCATTCCGAGTGTAGGGAGGTCAGGATCCAACAACATCAGCAGTCCTTTTTCAGCCTAACTCAGATTTTTGCTCAACTCCATCAATTTCAGCCAGAAAATACCTGAAATCACAGAAAAACACACAAACTCATAGTAAAGTCCAGAAATATAATTTTTGCCTAAAAACTAATAATATTCTACTAAAAACTAATTAAAACATGCTAAAATCTACATGAAATTACCCCCAAAAAGCGTATAAAATATCCGCTCATCAGTTATCTTATCTTATCTTTATCTTTGAGTTAGGTCATCTTATCTTTTAAGGGAACCGCCTTTATCTCTACAGGCTTGGGCTGCCCTTAGATTCGGGTCGTGTTCCTCTGTTTGGGCCCTTTATTGAGCTTTCTTGGTAGTTTGGCCGAGCTCTTTGAGAATAGGTCGGATTGTCCTGACCTGAGGAGGTCGGTCGCTTTGTCGGTAGAACATCCTAGGTCGGACAACTCGACCCAGGGTATGAACAGTGCCCCTGCTCGAGCTCGGTCTTTCTTTTGAGGTCAAGTCTTTAGTCTGTAGGACTTCGGACCTTCTCTGGTGTAGCCAAACTCGAGCATTTTGTCGATTTCTTCTTTATAGAGTTCTCCTTTGAATGCAGAACATTTCTTTTGAATTTTATTCTTTTGAAAACGCGCGTTTCCTGCTTTTGGAATGCGCGAGGGTTTAATAACCTCATTAATTCTTTTAATGCTCTGTCTCTTCGTTCGTTTTGAACATTTTCACAAAAACGGTTTCTCTTCTCTTGCTCCTTTGCTGTAACTTCCCTTTTTCTTTCTCCCTTTCTATTTTCGTCTGGATTTTGTATTTTTGCGTTTCTCTTGTGATGTTTCTTGGTAATTTGTTGATGCTTTTGCTTCAAAGAACATCTTTCGTTGCTTCATCTTCCGGCCTTTCAAAGCTTTTCTCCTTTCTCCAGGTTGGTTCTGCTTTCTGCTTCCTTACTTCTTTCGTTGCTTTACCTTCGATTTTTGATAAAGCTTTGATTTTTGCTTTAAATAAATGCTAGAAAGTTTGATTTTTTCGTATCACTGTGCGCCTGCTTGTTTACTGTTTTGATGGTTTTTCTTGCTTTTGAGATGGTCCCTCTGTATTCTTGGGTTCATACTGCTTGTTTTTTCTTCCTATGCAAACTGCATGAACCTGCTTATTTTTTCGGAAGATTGCTCCTTTGATGTTTTTCGTCGTGCTGATAGCTTTCTTTGCTGATGAATCCCAAATAAAGAATTTTTTCTTTTGGTGGCTCGTTTGATTTTCTTCACGTTGTTTTGCTTTTGTTGATAAACTAAGACTGTGAATTTGGAAGGTAGCTATCTTGATGGCCTTCTGGTGGTAATGACTTTCTTTTTTCTTTCTGGGATGTTGCTTTCTGAGAAAGGGTTTCTCTTTGTTCTTGCTGCAAGTTTTTGTTGACACGTTAGCCTTGTAAATTTTCCTGAATCTTTGTTCCCTAATTGCCTCCAAAGGATGCCCCGGACCTTTTTGGTGTGGGTCCTGGGGTTTTCTTTTGCTGCTTGTACTTTGTTGGACTATGCTGGCTGAGTTGTTTTGATTTCATCCGAGATGTTTTTAGTAATCCAATCTCCTTTTCTTGTTTGTAGGACTAGTTGGCTATGTCTTCTCGCAAAAATATTGTAGAGACGTCCTCTAAGGTTCCTGAGGGTATGTCCGATTGGTTAGACTCCCTTGTCTTGATGTGTGTTTCTGTAGTCAATGCTAAATTCTGTGTGGAGCTTAGAAAACATCACCGTCTCTGTAAGAGTAGGGATCAAGAGAAGAATTATGAGTTGGTGGCACCTGACTCCGAGGAGAGGGTTTGCTTCCCTGTCCTGACCCAGGGGGAGCACCTTTTCTTTTATGCTTATGACTATTTCTTCAGCCAGTTGGACATCACTTTTCCCTTTACTTCGTTTGAGACCGACTTGTTGTGATCGTGTAATGTAGCTCCGTCCCAACTTCATCCAAACTCCTGGGGCTTTATTAAGATTTTTCAACTTCTTTGTCAAGAATTGAATGTTACCCCTTCTCAAACTCTTTTCCTTTATTTGTTTGTTTTAACTTAGCCCAGGATTTCTTCAAAAAAGAAAGCCTCGTGGGTTTCTTTTATATCTACATAAGGACATAAGGTTTTTACCATGTATGACGAGTCCTTTAGGGACTTCAAGAATTATTTTTTCAAGGTTCGAGCTATTGAAGGAGCTCGTCCCTTTTTTCTGGAAGCGAATGGTGAGCCATCCTTTCCTTTGTATTGGCAGCAGAATGTAGTAGTATCCCGATATACGTGGAAAATGCTTGATGAGGTCGAACAGGCCTTTATGATGGTTTTGGAGGATCTTTGGGGGGAACCTCCTCATCTGGATACCAAAAAATCTTTGGGAGACCCCTCCCTCATCCGAGATGCATTGGGTATTACTTGATATGTACTATTTCCTGTTTTTGCTTTCTCTTTATTTCTTGGTCCATAACCCTGCTATTTTTTCATTTTTCAGAGATGGCAAAAAATAGTGATGCGATAAAGGCCTTCAAAAAGGCGAGAAAGGCTACTGCAGCTCAGAACGTATCAGCCCGGACGGATGGGGAAGGGTCCTCTCAGGTGAAGTTGTCTGTGTCGGGTTCCCCTGGCCCGAGGAGAATGATCCCTACTCCTCGGGTTCGTCTAGCGGATCCTCCACAGTCTTCCACTGCTGCTGTGGTTTCTTCTTCGGCCATTCCTCCTTCCAAGAAACCTCGAACCGTTGAACCTTTTAGTCTGGATGTGCCTGATTTTGACCCCATTGGCTTTGTCGACCAGCAGATTGCCCCTTATGGTGCCCTCTCCATGGATAATGTTTCTCTCCTTCATCACTTAGATTTTATAACTCAAAGCAGCATTAAGATAGCACACATGGGAGCTACCCTGTACCGAACTGCCCAAAATCTTCCTCTGCATGCTACCAAAGCCTTAATGGAGGAAGCTAAGCGAGAGTTCAACCGGATGAAGGGTCTGAAGGAGGAGCTTGAAGTGAAGGTGACTAGACTAAAGAAGGAACTGGAGGGAGAGAAGGCTAGCTCCCTTGCTTTGGCAGCTTTTGTGTGTTTGGCTGAGGATACGGCACTGAGGCATAAAGAAAGCTATGTCACGACCTACCGGGAAGTGATGCATCTTCGGGGGGAGTTAAAGTCGGCCCGGGTTGATTATTCCGAGCTCCAGGGTCACCTTGTAGGCAGCGTGAATGCTGCTTATGAGAACTTAAAGGAACAGGTCCGGGTTCTTGCCCCGGAGGTCGATCTTGCTCCATTCAGTTTGAACAATGTTGTAAGAGATGGCAAGATTGTTCCTGATGATCTCGATAATGATGATGTTGAGCCTTTCTCTGAGCCTGCTGCCAAGGCTTCTGTTGTGCCGGCTTTTTCAGCTCCTTCCTCCAAGGTCGTTCATCCCGAGCGGGATCCAGATTGCCAAATCTTGAACAGGGAGGATGGCATGGTGGATGCAGTGCCTCTCCAGACTCACCATCCTTCTCCCTGCGCTGATGCTGCCGAGAAGCCTTCGGGTGTTTAACTGATTTTTGTAATTACTTGTGTAGATAGCCCGGTTTGTGGGCTTTTGAACTCTTTATTTTGCTGACTTTTGACACTTTTTTAGTTGGTGGTTTAGCAACTTTATTTTGGTAAACAAAGTAGTTTCCAGGCTTTTTGGGCTGAGATTGGTGGCCTCTGAAGCTGGCTATTATTATAACCTTGTGTTTTTATATCATGTCTGTCTGCACTTGTCTTGGTATCTTCGTAGGCTTTGGGAGTGTTGGAACTTTGTCTGACATGATCGGCTTGATTCCTTTGCCTGATGCTGTTTTCAGCAATTCATTTTCTTTGAAATTTGTTCAGGTCTTTGTTAGGAATTATAATGCTGAGTTTGCCGATTTCTTCAGGTCGGTCTTCGTCCGAGTTGTTGTTTGTAACCCTCTTTTAGGGGTTACTTTTGTAGCTTTATATTTTGGGCCGACTTCATCACGTCGGGCCATGTCGAGTTACTTTGTAATCCTCTTTCTTGGACCTTTGTTCAGGTCTCTTTCAGGGATTATCTTTGTAACTTTATGTTTTTGGGCCGACTTCGTCACGTCGGGCCATGTCGAGTTACTTTGTAATCCTCTTTCTTCGACCTTTGTTCAGATCTCTTTCAGGGATTATCTTTGTAACTTTATATTTCAGGCTGACTTCGTCATGTCGGGCCCTGTCGAGTTACTTGGTAATCCTCTTTCTTGGACCTTTGTTCAGGTCTCTTTCAAGGATTACCTTTGTAACATGTTATTTTTGGGCTGACTTCATCATGTCGGGCCCTGTCGAGTTACTTGGTAGTCCTCTTTCTTGGACCTTGTTCAGGACTCTTTCAGGGATTACCTTTGTAACTTGCTATTTTTGGGCCGACTTTGTCATATCAAGCCCTGTCGAGTTACTTGGTAATCCTCTTTCTGGGACCTTGTTCAGGTCTCTTTCAGGGATTACCTTTATAACTTGATAGTAGGAGTCCGACTTCATCATGTTGGACTCTTCTAAGTTATAGTAATCCTCTTTTATAGAGCTGGCCAGACCTCTTTCCAAGGCTTTACTTATAACTTCAGTTATTGTGGCTGGTCCGACTTCTTTATGCCGACCAGTCTTTAAGTTATTTTATAGCAATCCATTTTATTAGGACCTCGTCAGGTCCTTTCTATGGATCACTTTCTATAACTTCTTGCATTATTCTATTTTCATCTTTGCCAATTCTGTAAAGATTGGGTTTTAACCCTCATTTGGTCGACCTTTTGATGAATTTGGTTTTCATCTTTGGTCTTTATTGCGATTGCGCAGTGAATTTGATTTTCACGTTCTGTCGATCTGTAGCTTTATAATCGGACGATGAATGTTTTAGAGTAATGCGGCTTGAGCATTTGTAGAAGATCTAAACATATTTTATTGAAAGAAAATGCAAATATATACATGCGGGGGTTAATTCCCTAAGTCGGGTGATTTGTAGGTCTTGGCTTGGCGCCTCGTTAAAATACCTTTTCAGGAAAAAGAGTGCGCCTTGTCCCAAGGTCCTTTATCATCCCTAACTATAGTACCTTTTTAGGTTGCAAGCGTGCCATGACCAAGGGAGCTCTCGCCCGTCGAGTTTGGAAAGCTTGTAGTAGCCCTTTCCCAGCATTTCTATGACTTGGTAGGGTCCTTTCCAGTTTGCTGCCAGCTTTCCTTCTCCAGGTCGAGTTGTTCCGATGTCGTTTCAGATTAGAATGAGGTCATCCTCAGCAAAGGCCTACTGTATTACCTTTTGATTGTACCTGGCAGCCATTCGTCATTTTAATGCCTCTTCCCTTATCCGAGCTCTTTCTCGGACTTCCGGAAGTAGGTCGAGCTCTTCCCTCTGAAGTTGGGAGTTGGCTTCTTCGCTATAGTTGATCACTCTAGGCGACCTTCCTTCAATCTCTACTGGGATCATTGCCTCCATTCCATATGCTAATCGGAAGGGTGATTCCTTTGTAGTGGAATGTGGCGTTGTTCGGTATGCCCATAAGACCTGTGGGAGCTCCTCGGCCCAGGCTCCCTTTGCATCCTGTAATCTCCGCTTCAGCCCAGCCAGTATTACTCTGTTGGCAGCTTCAGCTTGTCCATTGGCTTGGGAATGTTCAACAGAGGTGAATTGTTGTCTTATATTCAAGTCGGCCGCTAGCTTTCTAATGAGCGGATAATTTATACACTTTTTGGCATTATTTTTAGGTAGTTTTTAGTATGATCTAGTTATTTTTAGGGATGTTTTCATTAGTTTTTATGCTAAATTCACATTTCTGGACTTTACTATGAGTTTGTGTGTTTTTCTGTGATTTCATTTATTTTCTGGCTGAAATTGAGAGACCTGAGCAAAACTCTGATAGGAGGCTGACAAAGGACTGCTGATGCTGTTGGAATCTGACCTCCCTGCACTCGAAATGGATTTTTTGGAGCTACAGAATTCCAACTAGCAAGCTCTCAATGGCGTTGGAAAGTAGACATCCAGAGCTTTCCAGCAATATATAATAGTCCATACTTTATTCGTGATTAGATGACATAAACTGGCGCTCAACGCCAGTTCTATGCTGCATTCTAGAGTCAAACGCCAGAAACACGTCACGAATCAGAGATGAACGCCCAAAACACGTTACAACTTGGCGTTCAACTCCAAAAGAAGCCTCAGCTCGTGGATAGATCAAGCTCAGCCCAAACATACACCAAGTAGGCCCCGGAAGTGGATTTATGCATCAATTACTTACTCCTATAAATCCTAGTAGCTAGTCTAGTATAAATAGGATAGCTTACTATTGTATTAGACATCTTGGGATGTTTAGTTCTTAGATCATGGGGGCTGGCCATTCGACCATGCCTGGACCTTTCACTTATGTATTTTCAACAGTGGAGTTTCTACACACCATAGATAAAGGGTGTGGAGCTCTGCTGTACCTCAAGTTTTAATGCAATTACTATTATTTTCTATCCAATTCGATTTATTCCTGTTCTAAGATATTTGTTGCACTTCAACTTGATGAATGTGATGATCCGTGACACTGATGAGCGGATAATTTGTACGCTTTTTGGCATTGTTTTTAGTATGTTTTTAGTATGATCTAGTTAGTTTATAGTATATTTTTATTAGTTTTTAGTTAAAATTCACTTTTCTGGACTTTACTATGAGTTTGTGTGTTTTTCTGTGATTTCAGGTATTTTCTAGCTGAAATTGAGGGACCTGAGCAAAAATCTGATTCAGAGACTGAAAAGGACTGCAGATGCTGTTGGATTCTGACCTCCCTGCACTCGAAGTGGATTTTCTGGAGCTACAGAAGCCCAATTGGCGCGCTCTCAACGGCGTTGGAAAGTAGACATCCTGGGCTTTCCAGAAATATATGATAGTCCATACTTTGCCCAAGATTTAATGGCCCAAACCGGCGTTCAAAGTCACCCTCAGAATTCCCAGCGTTAAACGCCGGAACTGGCACCAAAGTGGGAGTTAAACGCCCAAACTGGCATAAAAGCTGGCGTTTAACTCCAAGAAGAGTCTCTACACGAAAATGCTTCAATGCTCAGCCCAAGCACACACCAAGTGGGCCCAGAAGTGGATTTTTATGTCATTTACTCATCTCTGTAAACCCTAGGCTACTAGTTCTCTATATATAGGACCTTTTACTATTGTATTTGGAGCTTTTGATCATGTTTTTATGATTGAACCCTCTTTGGGAGGCTGGCCATTCGGCCATGCCTAGACCTTGTTCTTATGTATTTTCAACGGTGGAGTTTCTACACACCATAGATTAAGGTGTGGAGCTCTGCTGTACCTCGAGTATTAATGCAATTACTATTGTTCTTCTATTCAATTCCGCTTGTTCTTGTTCTAAGATATCACTTGTTCTTCAACTTGATGAATGTGATGATCCGTGACACTCATCATCATTCTCACCTATGAACGTGTGACTGACAACCACCTCCGTTCTACCTTCGATTGGGTGAATATCTCTTGGATTCCTGATACACGATGCATGGTTGATCGCCTGACAAACGAGCGCTCGCCTGACAACTGAGCCATCCATTCCGTGAGATCAGAGTCTTCGTGGTATAGGCTAGAACTGATGGCGGCATTCAAGAGAATCCGGAAGGTCTAACCTTGTCTGTGGTATTCTGAGTAGGATTCAATGATTGAATGACTGTGACGTGCTTCAAACTCCTGAGGGCGGAGCGTTAGTGACAGACGCAAAAGAATCACTGGATTCTATTCCGGCCTGATCGAGAACCGACAGATGGATAGCCGTGCCGTGACAGGGTGCGTTGAACATTTCCACTGAGAGGATGGGAGGTAGCCACTGACAACGGTGAAACCCTTGCTTAAGCTTGCCATGGAAAGGAGTAAGAAGGATTGGATGAAGACAGTAGGAAAGCAGAGAGACGGAAGGGACCAGCATCTTCATGCGCTTATCTGAAATTCCCACCAATGAATTACATAAGTATCTCTATCTTTATCTTTATGTTTTATGCGTTTATCACCATACCCATTTGAGTTTGCCTGACTAAGATTTACAAGGTGACCATAGCTTGCTTCATACCAACAATCTCTGTGGGATCGACCCTTACTCGCGTAAGGTTTATTACTTGGACGACCCAGTACACTTGCTGGTCAGTTGTGCGAAGTTGTGTTTATGCCATGGTATTGAACACCAAGTTTTTGGATTCATTACCGGGGATTATTTGATTTGTGAAAAGTATTGATCACAATTTCGTGCACCAAGTTTTTGGCGCCGTTGCCGGGGATTGTTGAGTTTAGACAACTGACGGTTCATCTTGTTGCTTAGATTAGGTATTTTTTTTCGGAGTTCTTAAGAATGAATTCTAGTGTTTCAAAGTGATGTTCTTATCATCACCAAAGCTGATTGATCTTCATCAATTTAGCTCTTGAATGCAATGTTCTGCTGAAGCTTGGCTAGCCATGTCTAATTCCTTTAGACTGAAGCTTTAGACTAACATTGCATGATTCCTCGAATTCTCATTAAGAATTTTGATATCTTTATTTTCTTTTTCACCTAATTTTCGAAAAAAATCAAAAAAATTTACAAAATCATAAAAACAAAAAAATATTCTATGTTTCTTGTTGAGACACTAGTCTCATTTTAAGTTTGGTGTCAATTGCATGCCTTCATTCATGTGTCTTAAGGATCTTCAAGTAATTCTTGATGATTTCTTACTTTGATCTTTAAATTCTCTTGACTTGAGTGTTTATGTGTCTCATATGCATTCTCATTAGTGTCAGTAGTATACAAACTGCTAAGTTTGGTGTCTTACATGCATTGTTATTTGATTTTAGTTGCATTTTGATTATTCTCTATTATTAAAACTCCAAAAATATTTTTAATTTGTGTCTTTTCAAGTCAATAATACAGAGAATTGAAGATTCAGAACATTCAGCAGAGGAATTGCACAGAAAAAGCTGGGCGTTCAAAACGCCCAGTGAAGAAGGACAGACTGGCGTTTAAACGCCAGCCAGGGTACCTGGCTAGGCGTTTAACGCCCAAAAGGGTAGTATTTTGGGCGTTAAACGCCAGAATGTGCACCATTCTGGGCGTTTAACGCCAGGATGGCACAAGAGGGAAGATTCTGTTTTCAATGCAATTTTTTTTCAAGTTTTCAAAGTTTTTCAAAATCAAATCTTTTTCAAATCATATCTTTTCAATCATATGTTTTCAAAATTGATTTCTTTCTTTTTTCAAAGATACTTGCTATCAATTAATGATTTGATTCAACAGTTCAAGTATGTTGCCTTTTCTGTTGAGAAAGGTTTAATGTCTGAATCATATCTTTTCTTGATAACCAAGTCATTAATTTTAAAAATCAAATCTTTTTTTTAAAATGTTTTTCAAATCATATCTTCTCAATCACATTTTTTTTAAACTAATCATATCTTCTTAACCACATCTTTTTCAAAATAGCTTTCAATCAAATCTTTTTGATTTCTAATTTCAAATTCTTTTTCAAAAATCACTTGATTTCTTTCCCACTTTTATTTTCAAAAATCAATTAGTGTTTTTCAAAATGTTTTCAAAATCTTTTACTTAATTTTCGAAAATTACTTCCCTTCTTCTCACATCCTTCCATTTATGGACTAACACTATTCCTTAATGCAAAATTCGAACTCCATCTTCTTTGATAAGTTCGAATTTTCTACCTCTACCTTCTATTTTTTCTTTTCCTCTGACACCTCAAGGAATCTCTATACTGTGACATAGAGGATTCCACATTTTCTTGTTCTCTTCTCTTTCTTATGAGCAGGAGCAAGGACAAAAGCATTCTTGTTGAGGCTGACCCTGAACCTGAAAGGACCTTGAAGCGAAAACTAAGAGAAGCTAAGGCACAATTCTCTGTAGAGGACCTAACAGAAATCTCCAAAGAAGAAGAACACATGGCAGCCGAAAACAACAACAATACCAACAATGCAAGGAAGGTGCTGGGTGACTTTACTATACCTACTCCCGATTTCTATGGGAGAAGCATATCTATCCCTGCCATTGGAGCAAACAACTTTGAGCTTAAGCCTCAATTAGTTTCTCTAATGCAACAGAATTGCAAGTTCCATGGACTTCCATTGGAAGATCCTCATCAGTTTTTAGCTGAATTCTTGCAAATCTGTGACACTGTCAAGACTAATGGGGTTGACCCTGAGGTCTACAGACTTATGCTATTCCCTTTTGCTGTAAGAGACAGAGCTAGAATATGGTTGGATTCTCAACCTAAAGAAAGCCTGAACTCTTGGGAAAAGCTAGTCAATGCCTTCTTGGCAAAGTTCTTTCCACCTCAAAAATTGAGTAAGCTTAGAGTGGAAGTCCAAACCTTCAGACAGAAGGAAGGAGAGTCCCTCTATGAAGCTTGGGAAAGATACAAACAATTAATCAGAAAGTGTCCCACTGATATGCTTTCTGAATGGAGCATCATAGGTATTTTCTATGATGGTCTCTCTGAACTATCCAAGATGTCTTTGGATAGCTCTGCTGGAGGATCTCTTCATCTGAAGAAGACGCCTATAGAAGCTCAAGAACTGATTGAAATGGTTGCAAATAACCAATTCATGTACACTTCTGAAAGGAATCCTGTGAACAATGGGATTAGTCAGAAGAAAGGAGTTCTTGAGATTGACACTCTGAATGCCATACTGGCTCAGAATAAAATATTGACTCAACAAGTCAATATGATTTCTCGGAGTCTGTCTGGAATGCAAAATGCACCAGGTAGTACTAAGGAAGCTTCATCTGAAGAAGAAGCTTATGATCCTGAGAACCCTTCAATAGAAGAGGTGAATTACATGGGAGAACCCTATGGAAACACCTATAATCCTTCATGGAGAAATCATCCAAATCTCTCATGGAAGGATCAATAGAGACCTCAACAAGGTTTCAACAATAATAATGGTGGAAGAAACAGGTTTAGCAATGGCAAGCCTTTTCCATCATCTTCTCAGCAACAGACAGAGAGTTCTAAGCAGAATACCTCTGACTTAGCAACCATGGTCTCTGATCTAATCAAAACCACTCAAAGTTTCATGACTGAAACAAGGTCCTCCATTAGAAACTTGGAGGCACAAGTGGGTCAACTGAGCAAGAAAATTACTGAACTCTCTCCTAGTACTCTCCCAAGCAATACAGAAGAAAATCCAAAAGGAGAGTGCAAAGCCATCAATATGGCCGAAGTTGGAGAGGAGGAAGAGGCATTGAACGCCACTGAGGAAGACCTCAATGGACGTCCACTGGCTTCCGATGAGTTCCCCAATGAGGAACCATGGGAATCTGAGGCTCAAAATGAGACCATAGAGATTCCATTGGACTTGCTTCTGCCATTCATGAGCTCTGATGAGTATTCTTCCTCTGAAGAGGATGAGTATGTCACTGAAGAGCAAGTTGCTAAATACCTTGGAGCAATCATGAAGTTGAATGACAAGTTATTTGGAAATGAGACTTGGGAGGATGAACCCCCTTTGCTCACCAAAGAACTGGATGGCTTGTCTAGGCAGAAACTGCCTCAAAAGAGACAGGATCCTGGGAAGTTTTCAATACCTTGTACCATAGGCACCATGACCTTCAACAAGGCCTTGTGTGACTTAGGGTCAAATGTAAACTTCATGCCTCTCTCTGTAATGGAGAAGCTAGGGATCTCTGAGGTGCAAGCTGCAAAAATCTCACTAGAGATGGCAGACAACTCAAGAAAACAAGCTTATGGACTTGTAGAGGATGTTCTGGTAAAAGTTGAAGACCATTACATCCCTGCTGATTTCATAGTCCTAGAGACTGGGAAGTGCAAGGATGAATCCATCATCCTTGGCAGACCCTTCCTAGCCACAGCAAAGGCTGTGATTGATGTTGATAGAGGAGAGTTGATCATTCAAGTGAATGAAGAATCCTTGGTGTTTAAGGCCCGAGGATATCCCTCTGTCACCATGGAGAGGAAGCATGAAGAGCTTCTCTCAAAACAGAGCCAAACAGAGCCCCCACAGTCAAACTCTAAGTTTGGTGTTGGGAGGCCACAACCAAATTCTAAGTTTGGTGTTGAACCCCCACATTCAAACTCTAAGTTTGGCGTTGGGAGGCTCCAACATTGCTCTGAGTATCTGTGAGGCTCCATGAGAGTCCTCTGTCAAGCTACTGACATTAAAGAAGCGCTTGCTGGGAGGCAACCCAATGTTATATTTTATATATTTTTCTTTGTTATTTTATATTTTTTGTAGGTTGATGATCATGAGAAGTCACAAAATTAATGAAAAAAGCAAAAACAGAATAAAAAACAGAAAGAAAAACAGCACACCCTGGAGGAGAGCGTACTGGCGTTTAAACGCCAGTAAGGCTAGCTGTTGGGCGTTTAACGCCCAGTCTGGCACCATTCTGGGCGTTTAACGCCAGAAAGGGGCACCAGACTGGCGTTAAACGCCAGTAAAGGGCAAAAACTTGGCGTTAAACGCCAGAAATGGGCATCAGCCCGGCGTTTAACGCCAGAAATGGCTAAAAACGTATTTTTGCATGCCATTTGGTGCAGGGATGACTTTTCCTTGACACCTCAGGATCTGTGGACCCCACAGGATCCCCACCTACCCTACCACTCTCTCTCTTCTTCACCCATTCACCAATCACCTCAACACCTCTTCCCCAAAAACCCTTCACCTATCAAATCCCATCTTTCTCTTCACCACTCACATCCATCCTTCATAAAACCCCACCTACCTCACCCTTCAAATTCAAACCACTTTCCCTCCCAAACCCACCCATACATGACCGAACCATAACCCTCCCCCCTCCTATATAAACCCATCTTCACTCCTTTATTTTCACACAACCTAAACACCACTTCTTCCCCTTCTTGGCCGAAAACACAAAGCCATTCCCTTCTTCCTCATTTCTTCTTCTTCTACTCTCTTCTTTCTTATTTTGCTCGAGGACGAGCAAACCTTTTAAGTTTGGTGTGGTAAAAGCATTGCTTTTTGTTTTTCCATAACCATTTATGGCATCCAAGGCCGGAGAAACCTCTAGAAAGAGGAAAGGGAAGGCAAAAGCTTCCACCTCCGAGTCATGGGAGATGGAGAGATTCATCTCAAGGGTGCATCAAGACCACTTCTATAAAGTGTGGCCTTGAAGAAGGTGATCCCCAAGATCCCTTTCAAACTCAAAAAGGGTCAACTTTTATCAAAGGTTGGACCAAGTCCTCATAGACATCTGTGAAGAGGGCGCTCAATGTAAGAGAAAGGGAAGCCAAGTCAACTAAGAAGGAATGACCTCAAGCCCATCACTAAGAAAAGGATGGAGCAAACAAGAGACCCCTCTCATCATGAAATCCCTGAGATGCCTCAAGGGATGCACTTTCCTCCACAAAACTATTGGGAGCAAATCAACACCTCCCTAGGAGAATTGAGTTCCAACATGGGACAACTAAGGGTGGAGCACCAAGAACATTCCATCCTCCTTCATGAAATTAGAGAAGATCAAAGAATCATGAGAGAGGAGCAACAAAGACAAGGAAGAGACATTGAGGAGCTCAAGCACTCCATAGGATATTCAAGAGGAAGAACAAGCCGCCATCACTAAGGTGGACCCGTTCTTTAATTTCCTTGTTCTTTATTTTTCTGTTTTTCGAATTTTAGTGCTTATGTTTGTCTATGTTTGTGTCTTGTGATCATTAGTGTCTTAGTGTCTATGCCTTAAAGTTATGAATGTCCTATGAATCCATCACCTCTCTTAAATAAAAAATTGTCCTTAATTGAAAAAGAGTAGAATTGCATGAATTCTGAATTTTATAAAAAGTTTAATTATTTTGATGTCGTGGCAATACTTTTGTTTTCTGAATGTATGCTTAAACAGTGCATATGTCTTTTGAATTTGTGGTTCATGAATGTTGGCTCTTGAAAGAATGATGAAAAAGGAGACATGTTACTGAGGATCTGAAAAATCATAAAAATGATTCTTGAAGCAAGAAAAAGCAGTGAATACAAAAAAAAAAGAGAGAAAGAAAAAACGAAAAAAAAGAAAGAAAAAGAAAAGAAATAAAGTTGTGATCCAAGGCAAAAAGAGTGTGCTTAAGAACCCTGGACACCTCTAATTGGGGACTCTAGCAAAGCTGAGTCACAATCTGAAAAGGTTCACCCAATTATGTGTCTGTGGCATGTATGTATCCGGTGGTAATACTGGAAGACAGAGTGCTTTGGGCCACGGCCAAGACTCAATAAGTAGCTGTGTTCAAGAATCATCATACTTAACTAGGAGAATCAATGACACTATCTGGATGCTGAGTTCCTAAAGAAGCCAATCATTCTGAATTTCAAAGGATAGAGTGAGATGCCAAAACTGTTCAGAGGCAAAAAGCTAAAAGCCCCGCTCATCTAATTAATACTGATCTTCATAGATGTTTTTGGAATTCATTGCATATTCTCTTCTTTTTATCTTACTTGATTTTCAGTTGCTTGAGGACAAGCAACAATTTAAGTTTGGTGTTGTGATGAGCGGATAATTTGTACGCTTTTTGGCATTGTTTTTAGTATGTTTTTAGTATGATCTAGTTAGTTTTTAGTATATTTTTATTAGCTTTTAGTTAAAATTCACTTTTCTGGACTTTACTATGAGTTTGTGTATTTTTCTATGATTTCAGGTATTTTCTGGCTGAAATTGAGGGACCTGAGCAAAAATCTGATTCAGAGACTGAAAAGGACTGCAGATGCTATTGGATTCTGACCTCCCGTCACTCGAAGTGAATTTTCTGGAGCTACAAAAGCCCAATTGGCGCGCTTTCAACGGCGTTGGAAAGTCGACATCCTGGGCTTTCCAGCAATATATGATAGTTCATACTTTGCCCAAGATTTGATGGCCCAAACTGGCGTTCAAAGTCACCCTCAGAATTCCCAGCGTTAAACGCCGGAACTGGCACCAAAGTGGGAGTTAAACGCCCAAACTGGCATAAAAGCTGGCGTTTAACTCCAAGAAGAGTCTCTACACGAAAATGCTTCAATGCTCAGCCCAAGCACACACCAAGTGGGCCCGAAAGTGGATTTTTATGTCATTTACTCATCTCTGTAAACCCTAGGCTACTAGTTCTCTATATATAGGACCTTTTACTATTGTATTTGGAGCTTTTGATCATGTTATTATGATTGAACCCTCTTTGGGAGGCTGGCCATTCGGCCATGCCTAGACCTTGTTCTTATGTATTTTCAACGGTGGAGTTTCTATACACCATAGATTAAGGTGTGGAGCTCTGCTGTACCTCGGGTATTAATGCAATTACTATTGTTCTTCTATTCAATTCCGCTTGTTCTTGTTCTAAGATATCACTTGTTCTTCAACTTGATGAATGTGATGATCCGTGACACTCATCATCATTCTCACCTATGAACGTGTGACTGACAACCACCTCCGTTCTACCTTCGATTGGGTGAATATCTCTTGGATTCCTGATACACGATGCATGGTTGATCGCCTGACAAACGAGCGCTCGCCTGACAACCGAGCCATCCATTCCGTGAGATCAGAGTCTTCGTGGTATAGGCTAGAACTGATGGCGACATTTAAGAGAATCCGGAAGGTCTAACCTTGTCTGTGGTATTCTGAGTAGGATTCAATGATTGAATGACTGTGACGTGCTTCAAACTCCTGAGGGCGGGGCGTTAGTGATAGACGCAAAAGAATCACTGGATTCTATTCCGGCCTGATCGAGAACCGACAGATGGATAGCCGTGCCGTGATAGGGTGCGTTGAACATTTCCACTGAGAGGATGGGAGGTAGCCACTGACAACGGTGAAACCCTTGCTTAAGCTTGCCATGGAAAGGAGTAAGAAGGACTGGATGAAGACAGTAGGAAAGCAGAGAGACGGAAGGGACCAGCATCTTCATGCGCTTATCTGAAATTCCCACCAATGAATTACATAAGTATCTCTATCTTTATCTTTATGTTTTATGCGTTTATCACCATACCCATTTGAGTTTGCCTGACTAAGATTTACAAGGTGACCATAGCTTGCTTCATACCAACAATCTCTGTGGGATCGACCCTTACTCGCGTAAGGTTTATTACTTGGACGACCCAGTACACTTGCTGGTCAGCTGTGCGAAGTTGTGTTTATGCCATGGTATTGAACACCAAGTTTTTGGATTCATTACCGGGGATTATTTGATTTGTGAAAAGTATTGATCACAATTTCGTGCACCAGACACTCATCATCATTCTCACCTATGAACGCGCATGATTGACAACCACATCCGTTCTACCTTAGACCGGGGGCATATCTCTTGGATTCCTTAATCAGAATCTTCGTGGTATAAGCTAGAATTGATGGCGGCATTCATGGGAATCCGGAAAGTCTAACCTTGTATGTGGTATTCTGAGTAGGATTCCGGGATTGAATGACTGTGACGAGCTTCAAACTCTTGAAGGCTGGGCGTTGGTGATAGACGCAAAAGAATCACGGGATTCTATTCCAACCTGATCGAGAACCGACAGATGATTAGCCGTGCTGTGACAGAGCATTTGGACCTTTTTCACTGAGAGGATGGGATGTATCCATTGACAACGGTGATGCCCTATATACAGCTTGCCATGGAAAGGAGTAAGAAGGATTGGATGAAAGCAGTAGGAAAACAGAGATTCAACAGGGACAAGCATCTCCATACGCTTATCTGAAATTCCCACCATTAATTTACATAAGTATTTCTATCCTATTTTATTTATCTTTTAATTATCTAATCCAATCACATTTGAATCAGCCTGACTGAGATCTACAAGATGACCATAGGTTGCTTCATACCAACAATCTCCGTGGGATCGACCCTTACTCACGTAAGGTATTACTTGGACGACCCAGTGCACTTGCTGGTTAGTTGTGCGGAGTTGTTACTAAGTGTAATTCACGTGTGAGAGCTACCAAACTATTGGAGCCATCGATGATGATCATAATTCCGTGCACCAAGTTTTTGGCGCCGTTGCCGGGGATTGTTCGAGTTTGGACAACTGACGGTTCATCTTGTTGCTCAGATTAGGTAATTTTCTTTTCAAAAAAGTTTTAAAAAATTTTTCAAAATTTTTCTTTGTTTTCAATTTTCCAAAAAAAAATTATTATTTTCGAAAAAATTTTTAAATCATTCTATGGCTTCAAAACATTTAAGAATGGATTCCATAGTTTCATGAAGCATGTTGAATCCTGGCTGGCTGCAAAGCCATATTCAAACTCCTTTGGAATTGGTCTTCAACTAAATGCATGTAATTCCATCCTAGAGCTGACTGGCTATTAAGCCATGTCCAACCCTTTGATTGGAGCTTTGGGCTAACATTGAAAGATTCCTGGAATTCTTCTTAAAGACTTTGAACTTCTTATTTTCTTTTTCCATATGTTTTTCGAAAAAAATAAAAGAAAATACAAAAAAATTAGAAAATCATAAAAATCAGAAACATTTTGTGTTTCTTGTTTGAGTCTTGAGTCAATTTTTAAGTTTGCTGTCAATTGCATGCTTTAAAATTTTTCTTGCATTTTTCGAAAATTAATGCATTCATGGTGTTCTTCATGATCTTCAAGTTGTTCTTGACAAGTCTTCTTGTTTGATCTTGATGATTTCTTGTTTTGTGTTGTATGTTGTTTTTCATATGCATTTTTGCATTTATAGTGTCCATGCATTAAAGAATTCTAAGTTTGGTGTCTTGCATGTTTTCTTTGCATCAAAAAATTTTTCAAAAATATGTTCTTGATGTTCATCATGATCTTTAAAGTGTTCTTGATGTTTATCTTGACATTCATAGTGTTCTTGCATGCATCCTGTGTTTTGATCCAAAATTTTCATGTTTTGGGTTATGTTTGTGTTTTTCTCTCTCCTCATTAAAAATTCAAAAATAAAAAAAAAAATATCTTTTTCTTATTTCCCTCCAAATTTTTGAACATTTGAGTTGACTTGGTCAAAAATTTTTTAAATTAGTTATTTCTTACAAGTCAAGCCAAATTTTCAATTTCAAAAATCTTATCTTTTCAAAACCTTTTTCAAAAAAAATCAAATCTTTTTCATTTTTATCTTATTTTCGAAAATTTTAAAATTATTTTCAAAATATTTTTCTTAATTTTATTTCAAATTTTCAAATAATTTTATTTCCAAATTATTCTTAATGTGATTGATTCAAAAATTTGAAGTTTGTTACTTTGTTATTAAGAAAGGTTCAATCTTTAAATTCTAAAATCTTATCTTTTAAGTTTCTTGTTAGTCTAGTAATTAATTTTAATTTTAAAAATTAAATCTTTTTCAAAATATCTTTTTCTTAAAAATCTTATCTTTTTATCATATCTTTTCATCTTATCTTTTATCATATCTTTTTATCTTATCTTTTTATCTTATCTTCTTATCTTATCTTTTCATCATATCTTTTTCAAAATTTTATCTCTCTCAAAAATTTGATTTCAAAATATCTTATCTAACTTCTTATCTTCTTGTCTTTTCAAATTTGATTTTAATATCTTTTTCAACTAACTATTTGACTTGTTTGTTTCTTATCTTTTTCAAAACCAACAAACTACCTATCCCTCTTTAATTTTCGAAAATATCTCATTTCTTTTTCAAAAATTCTTTTTTTAATTGTTTTAAATTTTAGTTTTAATTATATCTTATCTTTAATTTTCGAAAATCACTAACTACTTTTTCAAAATTCTCCCGCTCTTCTCTTATTCTATTTATTTATTTATTTACTAACACTTCTCTTCACCTTTTTTCATCTCCAATCACTACCTCTATCCTCACCCTTGTGATTGGATTCTCCACTTTTATTCCTTTCTTCTTCTACTAACAATAAGGAACCTCTTTACTATGACATAGAGGATTCCTCTTTCTTTTCTTGTTCTCTTCTTCCCTATATGAGCAGGAACAAAGAAAAAGGCATTCTTGTTGAAGCTGATCCTGAACCTAAAAGGACTCTGAAGAGAAACTAAGAGAAGCTAAATTACAACAATCCAGAGATAACCTTTCTGAAATTTTCGAACAAGAGAAGGAGATGGCAGCTGAACCCAACAACAATAATGCAAGGAGGATGCTTGGTGATTTCACCAAACTAACGTTGGAAGAAGCATCTCAATTCCTGCCATTGGAGCAAACAATTTTGAGCTGAAACCTCAATTAGTTGCTTTGATGCAACAGAACTGCAAGTTTCATGGACTTCCATCTGAAGATCTTTATCAGTTTTTAACTGAGTTCTTGCAAATTTGTGAGATTGTTAAGACAAATGGAGTAGATCATGAAGTCTACAGGCTCATGCTTTTCCCTTTTGCTATAAGAGACAGAGCTAGATCATGGTTCGACTCACAACCTAAAGATAGCCTGGACTCCTGGGATAAGCTGGTCACAACCTTCTTGGATAAATTCTTTCTTCCTCAAAAGCTGAGCAAGCTTAGAGTGGATGTTCAGACCTTCAAACAAAAAGATGGTGAATCCCTCTATGAATCTTGGGAAAGATACAAGCAGATGACCAAAAAGTGTCCTTCTGACATGTTTTCAGAATGGACCATATTAGATATATTCTATTATGGTCTATCTGAGTTTTCCAAAATGTCATTGGACCATTCTGCAGGTGGATCCATTCACCTAAAGAAAACGCTTGCAGAAGCTCAAGAACTTATTGACATGGTTACAAATAACCAATTCATGTACACTTCTGAGAGGAATTCTGTGAATAGTGGGACGCCTCAGAGAAAGGAAGTTCTTGAGATTGATGCTCTGAATGCCATATTAGCTCAGAACAAAATGTTGACTCAGCAAGTCAACATGATCTCTCAAAGTCTGAATGGATGGCAAAAATGCATCCAACAATACTAAAGAGGCAAGTTCTGAAGAAGCTTATGATCCTGAAAACCCTGCAATGGCAGAGGTTAATTACATGGGTGAACCTTATGGAAACACCTATAATTCATCATGGAGAAATCATCCAAATTTCTCATGGAAGGATCAACAAAAGCCTCAACAAGGCTTTAATAATGGTGGAAGAAACAGGCTAAGCAATAACAAGCCTTTTCCATCATCTTCTCAGCAACAGACAGAGAATTCTGAATAGAGCCCCTCTAACTTATCAAACATAGTCTCTGATCTGTCTAAGGCCACTTTAAGTTTCATGAGTGAAACAAGATCCTCCATTAGAAATTTGGAGGCACAAGTGGGCAAGCTGAGTAACAAAATCATTGAAACTCCTCCCAGTATTCTCCCAAGCAATACAGAAGAGAATCCAAAAGGAGAGTGCAAAGCCATTGATGTAATCCATGATGACAAGTCATCATATACCCATTTTTCAAGCTAATTTCACTTGTTTAGCTAGCATTTATGCACTTTCTTGCATCCTAAGTAAGTGATTTGGAGTGAAAATGCATAACTTCTCTAAATCAAGCAACCACCATGAAATCTATGTTAAATCATGAGGTTTAAGCTAATTTTAATTGCATTTTAATTGATTTATAAGCCTCTTGAATTTAGTGATACTTTGAGTGGTTGTTTGGTTTATTTTAGGTGAAGAAAAGAAAAGAAAATGAAAAGCGTGGCCTAAGAAGCGTGACACAAGAAAAGGAAAGCGTGGCCAAAGAGGAGAGAAGCGTGCCGCAACTAATGAGGGAAGCAACCTTGCCCTCCACAAGGGCAGACTGCCCTCTAGGAGGGCAGCATTAAGTGACCAAGCAAGCTTAGGCAACTCTGCCCTGCCCACTCCAAGGGCAGAGCACAAAATGATGCCTTGGAACCAAGAGAAGCAAACTCTGCCCTGCCCTTGTGGAGGGCAGAATCGGGCTCCAAGAGGAAGAAAATCAAGAAGAAAATATCAACTATGCATGCTACAAGGCTCGAGCAAGGGACCATGAGGAAGCCAAAGACTAAGGGTGACTAGCGTGCCAAAAAGCCAAGAGAAAAAGAAGCGTGTTTGCATCGGCCCAGGTTCGAACACGGGCGTGCAATATGGCAACCCTGCCCTGCCCTTGGCGCGGGCAGGGCAGCTTTTGAATTGGCGCATCACACACAAGACCCTGGCGCACCAATTTCCTCGTCCTGGCAGCATTGGCGCGCGCGTTCCTTCCCTGGCGCACCAACCCGTTCCTGCCCTGCCCTTGGCGCGGGCAGGGCAGCGTCCAGCACCATCCGCACGCCCAAATGCCCCCTGGCAGCACCATCCGCACGCACAACGCTCCCTGGCGCACCAAACTTTCCCACCCTGCCCTTGGCGCGGGCAGGGCAGCCTCTGGTGCACCAACCTCGTGCCAGACTCGCACCAGGACGCGCCAGAATCACAACACGCCGCACCAACTCGCACATGGCCGCACCAAATCCATGCACCAAGCATCAATTTTCTGCCCTGCCCTCCACAAGGGCAGGGCAGCCTCCTGGGAGTGGTTTTTGGGCCAAAATTCAAATTAAAAATTCATTTTAATTCATTTCTTCACCAATCCAAAAGCCCATCCAAATCCCATTATCCAAGAATAGAAAGTGTATAAATAGGACTTAGTTTGATGTAATTAGGAATTTTAGCTACCTTTACTTTGAGCTTTGAATTTTTACTCTTATTTTTGAGAGCTTTTGAATTTCCTTTGTCTTTGAAATTTCTTGAGAGGTTTGTCCGAGAACTGAGAGGATCAAGGGAGAATTGGCTGATCTCCTTCCTCAATTCCCTTGGGCAATTCTACTCTTCTGTTTTCTGAGTATTGGGTGTGTGAAATTGGGGAAATTCTGTCCCAATTCCCATTCAAGCTCTTTGCACTTTATTTTCTGCATAATTGAATTCCAAATCTGTTCTTCTACTGCTTCATCTTAAATTTTCTGTTAATTGCTTAGTTAATTCAGATCGGGGAAGGAAATTGGGTTTTAGGCTCTGCTACCTAAGCCCTTGGAATCCTGAGATCACAATTTCACTTTTGGTTCTTCTGTGAACCTCTGCTACATTTCACTTAAATTCTGTTTGAACGCTCCTTGTTCCTGATTTAATTTCTGCTCAATCTCTTGCTGCAATTTACTTCTGTTTTGTTTAGATCTTGCAATCCCATTCCTGAATTCCCTTTTATATTCAAGTCATTTATCTTTCTTGCCCTTTAAGTTACTGCAATTTAAGTTTCTTGCACTTTAAGTTTCAGTCATTTACTTTCTTGCTCTTTAAGATTCTGCACATTTACAATTCTGTTCTTCAATTTACTGCACTTTTCCCTTCCCCCTTTACATTTAATGTCATTTACTTTCTGTTAAACACAAATCACTCAACCAAAACTTGATTCGCTTGACTAAATCAACCACTAAACTAAAATTGCTCAATCCTTCAATCCCTGTGGGATCGACCTCACTCATGTGAGTTATTATTACTTGATGCGACCCGGTACACTTGCCGGTGAGTTTTGTGTTGGATCGTTTTCCACACATCAAGTTTTTGGCGCCGTTGCCGGGGATTGAAATAGATTGACAATGATTAAGTGAAGTGGAGGTCTAGATTAAGCACTTTTTCTTTTCTGTTATTCTAACTCTTACTAACACACTAACTGTTTGCACTTTTGCTTAAACTAACTAAACCTTCATTCTAACCACAGATTGAAGTTCCATAGTATTTCTGGGTTTGTGTGTTTATTGCTGTGTGTTTGTATGTCAGGTATAGGGAGATCCTCTCCTATCATCTCTGAAATTGATCCAAGGACTCTTAGGAGAATAAGAAGAGCTGAAAGAGGGAAGTACATTGTTGGAGAAGAAGAAGAATCTGAGGAGGAATTCCAAGATATGGAAGGAGATACCAATCAACCAGGAGGAGAAGAAGCCAACAATAATCAACAACAGAGAAGAGTTTTGGCTTCATACACATTTGCAAATGCCAAGCATTGTGGGAGTAGCATTCTTCCTCCCAATGTCAATGCAAACAACTTTGAACTCAAGCCACAACTCATCACTCTGGTTCAAAACAATTGTTCTTTTGGAGGAGGGCCTTTGGAGGATCCAAACCAACATTTGTCCACTTTCTTGAGAATCTGTGACACAGTGAAGACAAATGGTGTGCCTCCTGATAGCTACAAGTTGCTACTCTTCCCATTCTCTCTCAGAGATAAAGCCACTCAATGGCTAGAGACTTTTCCAAAAGAAAGCATCAACACTTGGGATGACTTAGTGAGCAAGTTTCTTGCCAAATTCTACCCCCCTCAAAGAGTCCTAAGGTTGAAGACAGAGGTTCAAACATTCACTCAAATGGAAGCCGAGAACTTATATGAAGCATGGGAGAGATATAAGGCTCTATTGAGGAAGTGTCCACCAGAGATGTTCACTGAGTGGGATAAGTTGCAAAACTTCTATGAGGGACTCACTCTTAAAGCTCAAGAAGCTCTTGATCACTCTGCCGGAGGCTCTTTACAACTCATGAAGACCACAGAGGAAGCTCAAAACCTTATTGAGATGGTGGCCAACAACCAATATTTCTTTGCTCATCAAAGACAACGCCAACCATCACAGAGAAGAGGAGTCATGGAGTTGGAAGGAGTTGATTCAATCTTAGCTCAAAACAAGATGATGCAGCAACAGATTCAACAACAATTTGAGCAAATGGCTAAGAGAATTGATGGCTTGCAAGTGGCAGCAGTGAACACCACAAGCCAACCTCCAACCACTTGGGTGCAAAATGAAGAAACTCAAGAGGAGCAACAACAAGAGCAAGTCCAATACATGCACAACCAAAATCCTGGAACAAATGAAGTCTATGGTGATACCTACAACCCATCTTGGAAGAACCATCCCAACCTTAGATGGGGAGACAACCATACCCAAAACCAACAACCATGGCAAAGAAACACAGGCCAAAAAAATTGGAAAAACATAAACCACAACCCCCAGCCAAACACTAACCAAAACTCATACAGAAAACCACAAAACAACTACCCAAATTCTAACCAATACCCACCCAATAACCACCCAACTAACCAAAACACTTATATTCATCCATCAACACCCCAAAATCAAACCATCTCCCAAGACTCACAGAGAATCACCAATCTAGAGCTACTCTTGGAGAAACTAATGAAGAGCCAAGAATTGACAAACAAGAATCAAGAAGCCTCCATGAAGAACCTATAGAGGCAGATTGGACAAATCTCTAAGAAGATCTCTGTTGAGAAGCCATCAAGTTCACTACCTAGTGATACCATTCCCAACCCAAAGGAAGAATGCAAGGTGGTGCAACTGAGAAGTGGAAGAGTGTTAACAGATGGTAACCAAGGAGCAACAAAGAAGCTTATGGAAGATGACACTGAGCCAACAAAGAAGGATGAAACCATCAACAAAGACAAGATAAGCAAGAATGCTCCAGAAAAGCTCACAGAGGAAGACAACAAGCCACAGAATTTGGAAAAAGGAAAGAAGATCTTGGATGAACCAACTCCAAAGCAGCATCAAGTGGTGAAGAGCTCAACACCACCACTACCTTATCCACAAAGATTTCACAAGGAAACAAAGGACCAGCACTTCCACAAATTTCTTGAGACTTTCAAGAAGTTAGAGATCAACATACCTTTGGCAGAGGCTTTGGAGCAAATGCCCTTATATGCCAAGTTCTTAAAGGAGCTCATCAACAAGAAAAGAGATTGGAATGAGAAGGAAACGGTGATGCTTAGTGAGGAATGTAGGGCCGTGCTCCAAAAGGGAATCCCACCAAAACTCAAGGATCCAGGGAGTTTTGTAGTGTCATGCACTATAGGCAAACTATCATTGGATAAAGCTCTTTGTGATCTAGGAGCTAGTATCAACCTAATGCCTTTGTCCATGATGAAGAAGTTGGCAATAGAAGAACTCAAACCCACCAAGATGTCGCTAGTCATGGCAAACAGATCAATCAAGATACCAAATGGAATTGTGGAGAATTTGCTAGTAAAGGTTGGAGAGTTTATCTTCCCTGCAGATTTTGTAATCTTAGATACCGATGAGGACGGCAACAATTCAATCATCTTGGGCAGGCCATTTCTAGCAACTGCAAGAGCCATTATTGATGTGGAAAAAGGAGAAATGATTTTCAGAGTACACAATGAGCAAATGATCATCAATGTTTTCAAGTCAATGCAACACCCCCCAGAGAAGGAAGATCATTTGAGAGTAGACATGATAGAGAGCCTGGTGGAAGAAATATTAAACAGTGATCAGTATGAACAAGAAGAAGGTAATCAAGAAACAATAGAGGAACATGTGGCTGAGGTTTTCATAAATAAAGAAGTGGAACCAAGCAAGAAAAAAGAGGTGCAAAAGCAAGAACTGAAGCCATTACCTTCTCATCTCAAATATGCATTTCTTGGGACTTCAGAAAGCCTCCCAGTGATCATAAATTCATCCTTAACAAAGAAAGAAGAAGGAGAGCTTCTTGATGTTCTCAGAGCCCACAAGGATGCCTTAGGATGGACCATTGATGACTTGAAAGGCATCAGCCCTACAATATGCATGCATAAGATTCTTTTGGAGGACAATTCCAAAGCAGTAATTCAACCTCAGAGAAGACTCAACCCTGCAATGAAGGAAGTTGTCCAGAAGGAAGTAATGAAGTTATGGAATGCAGGAATCATATATCCTATTTCCGATAGCTCATGGATAAGCCCAGTCCAAGTGGTACCAAAGAAAGGAGGGATGACAGTCATTACTAATGAGAAGAATGAACTCATTCCCACCAGAACAGTGACAGGGTGGAGGATGTGTATTGACTATAGAAGATTGAATGATGCCACACGCAAAGATCACTTCCCACTCCCTTTCATTGATCAAATGCTTGAGAGGTTGGATGGCCATGCTTATTATTGCTTCTTGGATGGCTATTCTGGGTATAATCAGATAGTGGTGGATCCAAAAGACCAAGAAAAGACTTCATTCACATGCCCAGTCGGAGTTTTTGCCTATAGAAGAATGCCATTCGGATTATGCAATGCCCCAGCTACTTTTCAAAGGTGTATGCTTTCCATTTTCTCAGATATGGTTGAAAAGTTTTTAGAGGTTTTCATGGATGACTTCTCTGTTTTTGGTGATAATTTAAATACTTGCTTAAACCATCTAACTCTTGTTTTGAAATGGTGCCAAGAAACTAATTTGGTTTTGAATTGGGAGAAGTGCCATTTCATGGTACCTGAGGGGATTGTTCTTGGTCATAAAGTTTCAAGAAGAGGAATAGAGGTTGACAAAGCAAAAGTGGAAATAATAGAAAAACTCCCTCCACCAACAAATGTGAAATCTGTTAGAAGTTTCTTGGGACATGCAGGATTTTATAGAAGGTTCATCAAAGATTTTTCTAAAATAGCCAAACCTTTGAGTAACCTTTTGATGAATGATCAACCTTTTGTTTTTGATAAAAATTGCCAGCATGCTTTTGAAACTTTAAAACAGAAACTCACAACAGCACCAATCATCACACCTCCAGATTGGAGCTTACCATTTGAACTTATGTGTGATGCAAGTGAAATTGCAATTGGTGCTGTACTTGGACAGAAAAAGGGAAACTTGCATCATGTCATATATTATGCAAGTAAAGTATTAAATGAAGCTCAAAAAAATTACACCACAACAGAGAAGGAATTGTTAGCAGTGGTCTATGCATTTGATAAGTTTAGATCGTACTTGATAGGATCTAAAATTGTCGTTTATACTGATCATGCTGCTCTCAAGTATTTGATGTCAAAGCAGGATGCTAAACCAAGGCTTATCAGATGGATTCTACTCTTACAAGAATTTGATATTGAGGTGAGGGACAGGAAAGGCACTGAAAATCTAGTTGCTGATCACTTGTCAAGGCTGCCACCAGAGACAATTCAAAAGGCTGCATTACCTGTGAATGAAAGCTTCCCAGATGAACATCTCATGCAAATCCAACAAACACCATGGTTTGCTGATATAGCAAACTACAAAGTAGGGAGAAAGATACCACAAGAATTCACTAAGCAACAAGTGAGGAAACTAATCAATGAAGCAAAGAAGTTCTTATGGGATGAACCCTATTTGTTCAGAAGATGCTCTGATGGAATAATCAGGAGATGTATTCCTGAAAGTGAAACAAAAGATATATTATGGCATTGTCATGGCTCAGCTTATGGTGGACACTTTGGTCCAGAAAGAACAGCAGCAAAGATTCTACAAAGTGGTTTCTATTGGCCAACCATCTTCAAAGATGCCAGGGAGTTTGTCCACCAATGTAATGAATGTCAAAGAGCAGGAGGATTAACAAGAAGGAACGAAATGCCACAGAACTTCATTTTGGAAGTAGAATTGTTTGATCTTTGGGGCATTGATTTCATGGGACCCTTTCCTCCCTCCTATTCATTTAGATACATCTTGGTAGCAGTAGAATATGTTTCAAAATGGGTGGAAGCCATAGCCACAACTACCTGTGATGCACAAGTTGTCCTTCAATTCCTAAAGAAGCACATTTTTACTAGATATGGAGTGCCCAAGGGTCTCATCAGTGATGGTGGTGGCCATTTTTGTAATAGACAAATGGAGAAACTTCTCCACAAATATGGAGTTATTCACAAGGTAGCCACACCATATCATCCCCAAACTAATGGTCAAGCAGAATTAGCAAACAGGGAACTAAAGAAGATCCTAGAGAAAACAGTTGGTAGCACAAGAAAGGATTGGGCTCGGAAGTTGGAAGATGCACTTTGGGCATATAGAACAGCTTTTAAAACTCCTATTGGGAAGTCTCCATTTCAACTGTTATATGGCAAAGCCTGTCATCTCCCTGTAGAGCTTGAGCACAAAGCCTTTTGGGCCACTAAACTTCTAAATTTGGATTCTGAAGCAGCAGGAGAGAAAAGATTGTTGCAGCTAAATGAGCTAGATGAGTTTAGGCTAGAAGCCTATGAAAATACCAAGATATACAAGGAGAAAGCTAAGAAATGGCATGACAGGAAGATTTTGAAGAAAGAGTTCAAACCAGGACAACAAGTACTCTTGTATAATTCACGGCTCAAGATATTCCCTGGCAAGCTTAAGTCTAAATGGACTGGTCCATACTTGGTGACTAAGGTTTTTCCTTATGGGAGCATTGAATTACTAGATGAAGCAACAAAGAATCAATTTACAGCAAATGGTCATAGAGCAAAATTGTACCTAGGAGGGCAATGGAACAAAAAGAAGGAGGTCCAGAACCTGAATCCCTCTTGAAGCAAAAAATGAAGATGTCAAGCTAATGACAATAAAAGAGCGCTTGTTGGGAGGCAACCCAACCTGAGGTAGTTTCTTTTCATAGCTTTTCAATAAAAATGTTGAGTAATGGTTGTGCATTGCAAGGAGCTAAGTTTGGTGTTGCACACCAAAAACAATTTGAGGGAGAATGAAAACTTCTACGTTTGGTGTTCCACCAAAAATATTAATTAACACGTTCTCACCTCTTGCATGATTCTAGCTCCAAGTAATCAAACCTATTATTCAACTGTTGAATTGTTTTCTAGCTCTAATTCCATTAACCTTTAGCAAGAATACATGGTTTCAAATATGGTTAACTTGGTATATCTGAGACAGTGGCAAAACAATTAAGTTTGGTGTTCACACACCAAAATCAATCCAAGAGCCACACTCAGTATTATGCTTACTAACCATATAATTAAGGGCTTGAGAAGCAAGCAACTTTGAGGATTATGCAGGTCAGAGTCAATAATTGAAGACATTATGCATCTTAACTCAAAGAGGATACAACAGAAGGAAAAATCAAAGAGCTGCAACTTCAAAGGTTGTATCTGAACTTAATCTTTGCTGCTGTGTAATGTTTCGAAACTGGAAGTCATTGTATTTCTTGCTAAAGTGTTCATTTAGCTACAAGTGAAATGGTTTGTTAAAAATGATAAGTCTGCATAATGCTTGTATCCATCATTAGCTTTAAATATTGCTTCGTTTCCCATATGCTTAAATAAAAGAGTTTGGTTTGAATTGAAAAGTAAAATATCCAATGTCGCATGAGTATGAATGGAAGTTGGTGGTGGCATATGTGTTTGATTAAATGCATAACTCATGAAATAAGTGTTGCATAATATCATTTTCATCCAATTGTGAGTTAGCTTGCAGTTATGAAAACTCCTATCATTAATGAAACACCCTTGGTAACAAAAACAGAAAGAAAAGGAAGAAAGAAAAAGCCAAAACGGCAAGAAAAACAAAGAATAAAGGTTGGACACCAATGGCTTGAACCTTAGGACAAATGTCTGTGGTGTTCTTGTACTGAGATCTGCTTGGATGAGTAAATTCTAAGGGGTATTTTGAAACCCGGTCACTTAGATCAACTGATTTGGGATGGCCAATTGAAAATCCACAATAAAGAGCAACTCAGATACAAAGCACTTAGTGATCCAAAGAGATGCTGGGCATCAATGATCCTAGGAAGAATTAGTGAGCTAAGTGTCTGTGGTGGAAAGATGTTGAGCAAGAGAGAAGAAAATAAAGCCAAAGGCTAGGCTGCAGCATTTGACACCCAACTTATAAGAAAGTAATAAGCTTGTTAAAGCATTATAAGCCAAGAAGAGTTACCAAGGGAGTAATCAAAAGAAGAGTCTTATAACAGCAAGTTTAGCAAACCTTTGATGCAAAATGTGTATTATGCAGCAGCAACAATAAATGAGTGTCATTGTCTGCATAAATGCCCCATAGATCAAGTTCTGCTATCTGCATAATAAGGATATATACACTTGTCTTATTCATTCCACTTTCTCTTAGTTTTGATGCTTGCTTGGGGACAAGCAAGGTTTAAGTTTGGTGTTGTGATGACAAGTCATCATATACCCATTTTTCAAGCTAATTTCACTTGTTTAGCTAGCATTTATGCACTTTCTTGCATCCTAAGTAAGTGATTTGGAGTGAAAATGCATAACTTCTCTAAATCAAGCAACCACCATGAAATTTATGTTAAATCATGAGGTTTAAGCTAATTTTAATTGCATTTTAATTGATTTATAAGCCTCTTGAATTTAGTGATACTTTGAGTGGTTGTTTGGTTTATTTTAGGTGAAGAAAAGAAAAGAAAATGAAAAGCGTGGCCTAAGAAGCGTGACACAAGAAAAGGAAAGCGTGGCCAAAGAGGAGAGAAGCGTGCCGCAACTAATGAGGGAAGCAACCTTGCCCTCCACAAGGGCAGACTGCCCTCTAGGAGGGCAGCATTAAGTGACCAAGCAAGCTTAGGCAACTCTGCCCTGCCCACTCCAAGGGCAGAGCACAAAATGATGCCTTGGAACCAAGAGAAGCAAACTCTGTCCTGCCCTTGTGGAGGGCAGAATCGGGCTCCATGAGGAAAAAAATCAAGAAGAAAATATCAACTATGCATGCTACAAGGCTCGAGCAAGGGACCATGAGGAAGCCAAAGACTAAGGGTGACTAGCGTGCCAAAAAGCCAAGAGAAAAAGAAGCGTGTTTGCATCGGCCCAGGTTCGAACACGGGCGTGCAATATGGCAACCCTGCCCTGCCCTTGGCGCGGGCAGGGCAGCTTTTGAATTGGCGCATCACACACAAGACCCTGGCGCACCAATTTCCTCGTCCTGGCAGCATTGGCGCGCGCGTTCCTTCCCTGGCGCACCAACCCGTTCCTGCCCTGCCCTTGGCGCGGGCAGGGCAGCGTCCAGCACCATCCGCACGCCCAAACGCCCCCTGGCAGCACCATCCGCACGCACAACGCTCCCTGGCGCACCAAACTTTCCCGCCCTGCCTTTGGCGCGGGCAGGGCAGCCTCTGGCGCACCAACCTCGTGCCAGACTCGCACCAGGACGCGCCAGAATCACAACACGCCGCACCAACTCGCACATGGCCGCACCAAATCCATGCACCAAGCATCAATTTTCTGCCCTGCCCTCCACAAGGGCAGGGCAGCCTCCTGGGAGTGGTTTTTGGGCCAAAATTCAAATTAAAAATTCATTTTAATTCATTTCTTCACCAATCCAAAAGCCCATCCAAATCCCATTATCCAAGAATAGAAAGTGTATAAATAGGACTTAGTTTGATGTAATTAGGACTTTTAGCTACCTTTACTTTGAGCTTTGAATTTTTACTCTTATTTTTGAGAGCTTTTGAATTTCCTTTGTCTTTGAACTTTCTTGAGAGGTTTGTCCGAGAACTGAGAGGATCAAGGGAGAATTGGCTGATCTCCTTCCTCAATTCCCTTGGGCAATTCTACTCTTCTGTTTTCTGAGTATTGGGTGTGTGAAATTGGGGAAATTCTGTCCCAATTCCCATTCAAGCTCTTTGCACTTTATTTTCTGCATAATTGAATTCCAAATCTGTTCTTCTACTGCTTCATCTTAAATTTTCTGGTAATTGCTTAGTTAATTCAGATCGGGGAAGGAAATTAGGTTTTAGGCTCTGCTACCTAAGCCCTTGGAATCCTGAGATCACAATTTCACTTTTGGTTCTTCTGTGAACCTCTGCTACATTTCACTTAAATTCTGTTTGAACGCTCCTTGTTCCTGATTTAATTTCTGCTCAATCTCTTGCTGCAATTTACTTCTGTTTTGTTTAGATCTTGCAATCCCATTCCTGAATTCCCTTTTATATTCAAGTCATTTATCTTTCTTGCCCTTTAAGTTACTGCAATTTAAGTTTCTTGCACTTTAAGTTTCAGTCATTTACTTTCTTGCTCTTTAAGATTCTGCACATTTACAATTCTATTCTTCAATTTACTGCACGTTTCCCTTCCCCCTTTACATTTAATGTCATTTACTTTCTGTTAAACACAAATCACTCAACCAAAACTTGATTCGCTTGACTAAATCAACCACTAAACTAAAATTGCTCAATCCTTCAATCCCTGTGGGATCGACCTCACTCATGTGAGTTATTATTACTTGATGCGACCCGGTACACTTGCCGGTGAGTTTTGTGTTGGATCGTTTTCCACACATCAATCCATATGGCCGAATGCTTGGGAGGAGAAGGATGAAAATCCTAGTGAGGAAGACCTCCTAGGACGTCCCTCAAAGAAGAAGGAGTTCCCTATTGAGGACCTAAAGGAATCTGAGGCTCATATAGAGACTATAGAGATTCCATTAAATCTCCTTCTACCATTCATGAGCTCTGAAGATTATTCTTCCTCTGAAGAGGATGAAGATGTAACTAAAGAGCAAGTTGCTTAATATCTAGGAGCCATCAGGAAGCTGAATGCCAAGTTATCTGGTAATGAGACTTGGGAAGGTGAACCTCCCTTGCTCATTAGTGAACTTGATGCATGGGTTCAGCAAACTCTACCTCAAAAGAAACAAGATCCTGGGAAATTCTTAATACCCTGTACCATAGGCACCATGACCTTTGAAAAAGCTCTGTGTGACCTAGGATCAGGCATAAATCTTATGCCACTCTCTGTAATGGAGAAACTGGGGATCATTGAGGTACAGCCTGCCTTATTCTCGTTACAATTGGTAGACAAGTTAGTAAGACAAGCTTATGGATTATTAGAGGACGTGTTAGTAAAGGTTGAAGGCCTTTACATCCCTGCTGATTTCATAATCTTAGTCACTAGGAAGGAAGAAGATGAATGCATCATCCTTGGAAGACCTTTCCTAGCCACAACAGAAGCTGTGATAGATGTTAACAAAGGAGAATTAGTTTTTCAATCGAATGGGGACTACCTTGTGTTTAAGGCACACGGCTTTCCTTCTGTAACAAGAGAGAGTAAGCATGCAGAGCTTCTCTCAATACAGAGTCAAACAGAGCCCCTACAATCAAACTCTAAGTTTGGTTTTGGGAGGCCACAACCAAACTCTAAGTTTGGTGTTGAACCCCCATATCCAAACTCTAAGTTTGGTGTTGGGAGTCCACAACATTGACTTGACCACCTTTGTGGCTCCATGAGGGCCCACTGTCAAGCTATTGACGTTAAAGAAGCGCTTGTTGGGAGGCAACCCAATTTTTATTTATCTAATTTTATTTTTATTGTTATTTTGTGTTTTAGTAGGTTCATGATCATGTGGAGTCACGAAAAAATTATTAAAATTAAAAACAGAATCAAAAACAGCAGAAGAAAAATCACACCCTGGAGGAAGGACTTACTGGCGTTTAAACGCCAGTAAGGTGCATCTGGCTGGCGTTCAACGCCAGAACAGAGCATGGATTTGGCGCTGAACACCAGAAACAAGCAACAGCCTAGCGTTTGAATGCCAGGAATATGCCCTGAGGAAAGCTAGCGCTGAACGCCAGTAACAAACATGGAACTGGCGTTCAACGCCAGAAACATGCTGCACATGGGCGTTGAACACCCAGAACGTGCACCACTTCGGCTTTTAAATGCCAGAATGGTATGCTAAGGCATTTTACATGCCTAATTGGTGCAGGGATGTAAATCCTTGACACCTCAGGATCTGTGGACCCCACAGGATCATCTCAGGATCTGTGGGCTCCACAAGATCCCCACCTAACATATTCCCACCTTACCTCCTAATTAATCCTATAACACACTCTCCTAAAAAAAACCCTTCACCACTCACATCCATGCATTCTTCCCCATAAACCCCACCTACCTTCAAAATTCAAAAATCTTTCCCACCCAAACCTACCTTAAATGGTCGAACCTACCCTCTCCCCCCTCCCTATATATACCCCTCCATTCTACTTCATTTTCACACAACACAACCCCCTCTTCTAACCTTGGCCGAACCTACACCTCCCCTTCTCCTCGATATTTTCTTCTTCTTCCTCTTCTCTTCTTTCTTCTCTTGCTCAAGGGCGAGCAATATTTTAAGTTTGGTGTGGTAAAAGCATAAGCTTTTTGTTTTTCCATAACCATTGATGGCACCCAAGGCCGGAGAATCCTCTAGAAAAGGAAAAGGGAAGACAAAAGCTTCCACATCCGAGTCATGGGAGATGGAAAGATTCATCTCCAAAGTCCATCAAGACCACTTCTATGATGTTGTGGCCAAGAAGAAAGTGATCCCTAAGGTCCCTTTCAAGCTCAGGAAAAATGAGTATCCGAAAATCCGACATGAAATCCGAAGAAGAGGTTGGGAAGTCCTAACCAATCCCATGCAACAAGTCGGAATCTTAATGGTTCAAGAGTTCTATACCAATGCATGGATCACTAGGAACCATGATCAAAGTGTGAACCCAAATCCAAAGAATTATCTTACAATGGTTCGGGGGAAATACTTAGATTTTAGTCCGGAAAATGTGCGGTCGGCGTTCAACTTAGCCATGATGCATGGAGATGCACGCTCCTACACTAGAAGGGTCAACTTTAATCAAAGGTTGGACCAAGTCCTTATGGACATATGTGTGGAAGGAGCTCAATGGAAAAGAGACTCCAAAGGCAAGCCGGTTCAACTAAGAAGACTAGACCTCAAGCTTGTGGCTAGAGGATGGTTGGAGTTCATTCAACGCTCCATCGTCCCCACTAGCAACCGATCTGAAGTTACTTTGGATCAGGTCATCATGATTCATAGCATCATGATTGGAGAGGAAGTATAAGTTCATGAAGTCATCTCCCATGAATTCTACAAAATAGTCGATAAGTCCTCTACTTTGGCAAGGTTAGCTTTTCCTCATCTTATTTGCCATCTATGTTACTCAGCTGGAGTTATCATAGAAGGAGACATCCTCATTGAGGAGGACAAGCCCATCACTAAGAAAAGGATGGAGCAAACAAGAGAGCCCACTCATGGAACCCAAGAGACGCATGAGGAAGCTCATCACCAAGAAATCCCGGAGATGCCTCAAGGGATGCACTTTCCTCCCAACAACTATTGGGAACAAGTCAACACTTCATTAGAAGATCTGAGTTACAATGTGGAACAATTACGGGTGGAACATCAAGAGCACGCCATCATTCTCCATGAAATAAGAGAATATCAAAGAGCAATGAGGGAGGAGCAACAAAGGCAAGGAAGGGACATAAAAGAGCTTAAGGACATCATTGGTCCTTCAAGAAGAAGACGCCACTAAGGTGGACTCATTCCTTGTTCTTATTTCTCTGTTTTTCGATTTTTATACTTCATGTCTATTTATGTTTCGTGTCTCTACTTCATGATCATTAGTATGTAGTAACTATGTCTTAAAGCTATGAATAAATTCCATAAATCCTTCACCTCTCTTAAATAAAAAATGTTTTTAATTCAAAAGAACAAGAAGTACATAAATTTCAAAAATTGTCCTTGAATTTAATTTAATTATATTGATGTGGTGACAATACCTTTTGTTTTCTGAATGAATGCTTAAACAGTGCATATTTTTTATCTTGTTGTTTATGAATGTTAAAATTGTTGGCTCTTGAAAGAATGATGAACAAAGAGAATGTTATTGACAATTTGAAAAATCATGAAAATTGATTCTTAAAGCAAGAAAAAGCAGTGAAAAAGCAAAAGCTTGCAGAAAATTTTTTTTTTTGCGAAAAAAAAAGAAAGAAAAAGAAAAAGCAAGTAGAAAAAGCAAATAACCCTTAAAACCAAAAGGCAAGGGTAAAAAGGATCCAAGGCTTTGAGCATCAATGGATAGGAGGGCCCAAGGAAATAAAATCCAGGCCTAAGCGGCTAAATCAAGCTGTCCCTAACCATGTGCTTGTGTCATGAAGGCCCAAGTAAAAAGCTTGAGACTGAGTGGTTAAAGTCATGATCCAAAGCAAAAAGAGTGTGCTTAAGAGCTCTGGACACCTCTAACTGGGGACTCTAGCAAAGCTGAGTCACAAACTGAAAAGGTTTACCCAGTCATGTGTCTATGGCATTTATGTATCCGGTGGTAATACTGGAAAATAAAGTGCTTAGGGCCACGGCCAAGACTCATAAAAGTAGCTGTGTTCAAGAATCAACATACTTAACTAGAAGAATCAATAACACTATCTGAAATTCTAAGTTCCTAGAGAAGCCAATCATTCTAAACTTCAAGGGAGAAAGTGAGATGCCAAAACTGTTCAGAAGCAAAAAGCTACAAGTCCCGCTCATCCAATCAAAATTAATATTCATTGATATTTTGGAATTTATAGTATATTCTCTTTTTATTATCGTAATTGATTTTCAGTTGCTTGGGGACAAGCAACAATTTAAGTTTGGTGTTGTGATGAGCGGATAATTTATACGCTTTTGGCATTGTTTTTAGGTAGTTTTTAGTATGATCTAGTTACTTTTAGGGATGTTTTCATTAGTTTTTATGATAAATTCACATTTCTGGACTTTACTATGAGTTTGTGTGTTTTTCTGTGATTTTAGGTATTTTCTGGCTGAAATTGAGGGACCTGAGCAAAACTCTGATAGGAGGCTGACAAAGGACTGCTGATGCTGTTGGAATCTGACCTCCCTGCACTCGAAATGGATTTTCTAGAGCTACAGAATTTCAAATGGTGCGCTCTCAACGGCGTTGGAAAGTAGACATCTAGAGATTTCCAGCAATATATAATTGTTTATACTTTATATGTGATTAGATGACGTAAACTGGCGCTCAACGCCAGAAACACGTCACGAACCAGAGTTGAACGCCCAAAATACGTTACAACTTGGCGTTCAACTCCAAAAGAAGCCTCATCTCGTGGATAGATCAAGCTCAGCCCAAACATACACCAAGTGGGCCACGGAAGTGGATTTATGCATCAATTACTTACTCCTGTAAACCCTAGTAGCTAGTCTAGTATAAATAGGATAGTTTACTATTGTATTAGACATCTTGGGATGTTTAGTTCTCAGATCATGGGGGCTGGCCATTCAGCCATGCCTGGACCTTTCACTTATGTATTTTCAACGGTGGAGTTTCTACACACCATAGATAAAGGGTGTGGAGCTCTGTTGTACCTCAAGTTTTAATGCAATTACTATTATTTTCTATCCAATTCGATTTATTCCTGTTCTAAGATATGCGTTGCACTTCAACTTGATGAATGTGATGATCCGTGACACTCATCATCATTCTTACCAATGAACACGCGTGCTTGACAACCACTTCCGTTCTACCTTAGACCGGGGCATATCTCTTGGATTCCTAAATCAGAATCTTCGTGGTATAAGCTAGAATTGATGACGGCATTCATGGGAATCCGGAAAGTCTAACCTTGTCTGTGGTATTCCGAGTAGGATTTCGGGATTGAACGACTGTGACGAGCTTCAAACTCCTGAAGGCTGGGCGTTGGTGACAGACGCAAAAGAATCACGGGATTCTATTCCAACCTGATTGAAAACCGACAGATGATTAGCCGTGCTGTGACAGAGCATTTGGACCTTTTTCACTGAGAGGATGGGATGTAGCCATTAACAACCGTGATGCCCTACATATAGCTTGCCATGCAAAGGAGTAAGAAGGATTGGATGAAAGCAGTAGGAAAACAGAGATTCAACAGGGACAAGCATTTCCATACGCTTATCTGAAATTCCTACCATTAATTTACATAAGTATTTCTATCCTATTTTATTTATCTTTTAATTATCTAATCCAATCACATTTGAATCAGCCTGACTGAGATCTACAAGATGACCATAGATCGCTTCATACCAATAATCTCCGTGGGATCGACCCTTACTCACGTAAGGTATTACTTGGACGACCCAGTGCACTTGCTGGTTAGTTGTGCGGAGTTGTGACTAAGTGTAATTCATGTGTGAGAGCTACCAAACTATTGGAGCCATTGATGATGATCACAATTCCGTGCACCACTTTTTGAAGCCTGCATCTGTGAACTGAGTACCATTGTCTGTGGTGATGGAGCATGGAACCCCAAACCTTGTGACGATGTTTCTATATAGGAATTTTCGACTTCTTTGAGCAGTGGCGTTAGCTAGGGGTTCTACCTCAATCCACTTTGTGAAGTAGTCTATTCTCACTATGAGGAATTTGACTTCTCCCGATCCTTGAGGAAAGGGTCCGAGAAGATCGAGTCCCTATTTTGCGAATGGCCAAGGTGAGGTCACGCTGATAAGTTCCTCTGGTAGGGCAATGTGAAAGTTGGCATGTTTCTGACATGATGAACATGTCTTTACAAATTCTATGGCTTCTTTTTGTAAAGTTGGCCAATAAAATCCTGCCCGAAGTACTTTTTTGGTAAGTGACTGCACTCCGAGGTGATTGCCACAAATGCCACTGTGTACTTCTTCTAGGACTTCCTTTGTGTTGGAAGTCGGCACGCATTTTAGTAGTGGTATTGAAATCCCTCTTTTGTATAGAGTATTATTTATGATAGTGTAATATTGTGCCTCCCGTTTCAACCTCTTTGCCTCTTTTTCTTCTGTGGGGAGTGCTTCTGTTTTGAGGTAGTTAATTATGGGAGTCATCCATCTTTGATCCTGACCTGTTATGGTCATGACTTTTTCTTCTTCTGAGATTGATGGATTTTGTAGAATTTCTAGGATGAGGCTTCTATTGTTGCCCCCTGGTTTGGTGCTGGCTAGTTTTGAGAGTGCGTCAGCTCGGGTATTCTGTTCTCAGGGTATGTGACGGATCTCATATTCTCCGAGTTATCCGAGTTGTTCCCTGGTTTTGTCCAAGTACTTTTTCAAAGTGGGGTCTTTGGCTTGGTAGCTTCCTGCTATTTGTGAAGTAACTACCTGTGAGTCGCTGAAGATGATAAGTTTTTGAGCTCCAACCTCCCTAGCAAGCTTCAAACTAGCTAGTAGTGTCTCATATTCTGCGTGATTGTTTGAGGCAGGGAACCCGAATTTGAGGGAGAGTTCGATTTGGGTTCCCTGGTCGCTTTCAATTATCACACCCACGCTGCTTCCCGTTTTATTTGAGGAACCGTCCACGTAGAGATTTCATTCTATGGGGATTTTCGGTGTGTCCGTGAATTCCGTAATAAAGTCGGCCAGGTATTATGATTTAATGGCCGTCCGAGCCTTGTATTAAAGATCAAATTCAGACAACTCGATTGCACATTGCAAGATTCTACCAGCTAGGTCTGTTTTCTGTAAGATCCCTTTCATGGGCTGGTTGGTATGGACTTGGAAATATGGACGAAGTCGTCGAGATGTTAGTATGAGAGCGTAGGCAAACTTCTCTATTTTTTGGTAGTTCAGCTCGGCTCCCTGTAGTGCTTTACTGATGAAGTATATAGGTTGTTGCCCGTTGTCATCTTCTCGGACTAGTGCTGAGGCTACTGCCCGACTTCTTACCTCGAGGTACAATATGAGTGGTTCTCCTTCCCGTGGCCGAGTCAAGATAGGCAGCTGTCCCAGGAACCTTTTGAAATCTTGGAAGGCCTGCTCGCACTCCGTTGTCCATTCGAACTTTTTTCCCTTCCTTAGAGTAGCGTAGAAGGGAGGAGATCTGATTGCCGATCCGGCTAGAAATCTGGACAAGGTTACTAACCTCCCATTGAGTTGTTGTACTTCTTTGACACAAGTTGGACTCTTCATGTCAAGTATGGCCTGACATTTATCCGGGTTTGCTTCGATTCCTCTCTGTGTGAGCATAAAACCCAGGAATTTGCCAGCTTCTACAGCGAAGGTGCATTTTGCGGGATTGAGTTGTGATGAGCGGATAATTTGTACGCTTTTTGGCATTGTTTTTAGTATGTTTTTGGTATGATATAGTTAGTTTTTAGTATATTTTTATTAGTTTTTAGTTAAAATTCACTTTTCTGGACTTTACTATGAGTTTGTGTGTTTTTCTGTGATTTCAGGTATTTTTTGGCTGAAATTGAGGGACCTGAGCAAAAATCTGATTCAGAGACCAAAAAGGACTGCAGATGCTGTTGGATTCTGACCTCCCTGCACTCGAAGTAGATTTTCTGGAGCTACAGAAGCCCAATTGGCGCGTTCTCAATGGCGTTGGAAAGTAGACATCCTGGGCTTTCCATCAATATATGATAGTCCATACTTTGCCTAAGATTTGATGGCCCAAACCGGCGTTCAAAGTCACCCTCAGGAATTCCAGCGTTAAACGCCGGAACTGGCACCAAAATGGGAGTTAAACGCCCAAACTGGCATAAACGCTGGCGTTTAACTCCAAGAAGAGTCTCTACACGAAATTGCTTCATTGCTCAGCCCAAGCACACACCAAGTGGGCCCGGAAGTGGATTTTTATGTCTTTTACTCATCTCTGTACACCCTAGGCTACTAGTTTTCTATAAGTAGGACCTTTTACTATTGTATTGAGATATCGAGGGGTAGTTATCTTTGTTTTGATGTAATCTTAGATCATTGGGAGGCTGGCCATTCGGCCATGCCTAGACCTTGTTCTTATGTATTTTCAACGGTGGAGCTTCTACACACCATAGATTAAGGTGTGGAGCTCTGCTGTACCTCGAGTATTAATGCAATTACTATTGTTCTTCCATTCAATTCCGCTTGTTCTTGTTCTAAGATATCACTTGTTCTTCAACTTCATGAATGTGATGATCCGTGACACTCATCATCATTCTCACCTATGAACATGTGACCGACAACCACCTCTGTTCTACCTTCGATTGGGTGAATATCTCTTGGATTCCTGATTGCACGATGCATGGTTGATCGCCTGACAACCGAGTGCTCGCCTGACAACCGAGCCAACCATTCCGTGAGATCAGAGTCTTCGTGGTATCGGCTAGAATTGATGGCGGCATTCAAGAGAATCCGGAAGGTCTAACCTTGTCTGTGGTATTCTGAGTAGGATTCAATGATTGAATGACTGTGACGTGCTTCAAACTCCTAGCAGGCGGGGCGTTAGTGACAGACGCAAAAGAATCGATGGATTCTATTCCGGTCTGACCGAGAACCGACAGATGATTATCCATGCTGTGACAGAGCATAGGCAACGTTTTCACTGAGAGGATGGGAGGTAGCCACTGACAACGGTGAAACCTTACATGAGCTTGCCATGGAAAGGAGTAAGAAGGATTGGATGAAGACCGTAGGAAAGCAGAGAGACGGAAGGGAAGGCATCTTCATGCACTTATCTGAAGTTCCTACCAATGAATTACATAAGTACCTCTATCTTTATCTTTGTGTTTTTATGCGTCTATCACTATATCCATTTGAGTTTGCCTGACTAAGATTTACAAGATGACCATAGCTTGCTTCATACTAACAATCTCCGTGGGATCGACCCTTACTCGCGTAAGGTTTATTACCTGGACGACCCAGTGCACTTGCTGGTTAGTTGTGCGAAGTTGTGTAATGCCATGGTATTGAACACCAAGTTTTTGGGGTTCATGTCCGGGGATTATGAGAGTTGTGAAAAGTATTGTTCACAATTTCGCGCTACCACGTTTTTGGCGCCGTTGCCGGGGATTGTTTAGTTTGGACAACTGACGGTTCATCTTGTTGCTTAGATTAGGTATTTTTTTTTTCAAAATTCTTGAAGATGAATTCTAGAGTTTCATGATGATTTGTTGAAATCTGGCTGGCTGAGAAGCCATGTCTAATCTCATTGGACCGAGGTTTCAACTTATCATCACAAGAGCTTGTTGATTTCTATCAATCTTGCTTTTGGAGCAGTGATCTGCTAAGGCTTGGCTGGCCTTTGGCCATGTCTAGTGTTTTGGACCGAAGCTTTCTTTGAAAGCTTGGCTGGCTGTGAAGCCATGTCTAATTCCTGGACCGGAGTCTTAGACTAGCATTGCACTGATTCCTGGAATTCTCATTAAGAATTTTGATATCTTTTTCCATTTAATTTTCGAAAAACACAAAAAAAAAATCAAAAAATTCATAAAATCCAAAAATTTCTTGCTTGAGTCTAGTGTCTCATCTTAAGTTTGGTGTCAATTGCATGCATTCATTCATGTGTATTAAGGATTTTCAAGTAATTCTTGATAATTTTCGTGCTCTGATCTTTGAATTCAATTGACTTGAGTGTTTTGTGTGTCTCATATGCATTTTCATTCTGTTAGTGTCAGTAGTATACAAACTGCTAAGTTTGGTATCTTGCATGCATTGTTATTTAATTCTTGTTGCATTTTGATTTGTTCTTATTATTAAAAATCCAAAAATGTTTTTTATTTGTGTCTTCTCAAGTCAACGATACAGAGAATTGAAGATTCAGAACATACAGCAGAGGAATTACACAGAAAAAGCTGGGCGTTCAAAACGCCCAGTGAAGAAGGACAGACTGGCGTTTAAACGCCAGCCAGGGTACCTGGTTGGGCGTTTAACGCCCAAAAGGGTATAGTTTTGGGCGTTAAACGCCAGAATGTGCACCATTCTGGGCGTTTAACGCCAGGATGGCACAAGGGGGAAGATTTTGTTTTTCAATGCAATTTTTTCAGGTTTTCAAAGTTTTTCAAAATCAAATCTTTTTCAAATCATATCTTTTCAATCATATGTTTTCAAAATCAATCTCTTTCTATTTTCAAAAATACTTGCTATCAATTAATGATTTGATTCAACATTTCAAGTATGTTGCCTTTTCTATTGAGAAAGGTTTAATGTTTGAATCATATCTTTTCTTGTTAGTCAAGTTTTTAATTTTCAAAATCAAATCTTTTTTTTAAAAAAAATATTTTTCAAATCATATCTTCTCAATCACATCTTTTTAAAACTAATCATATCTTCTTAACCACATCTTTTTCAAAATAGTTTTCAATCAAATCTTTTTGATTTCTAATTTCAAAATCTTTTTCAAAAATCACTTGATTTCTTTTCCACTTTCATTTTCGAAAATTAAGTAATGTTTTTTTTTTTAAAAAAAATGTTTTCAAAATTTTTCACTTAATTTTTGAAAATCACTTCCCTCCTTCTCATATCCTTCTATTTATGGACTAACATTATCCCTTGATGCAAAATTCGAACTCCATCTCCTTTGATAAGTTCAAATTTTCTACTTCTGTCTTCTACTCTTCTTTTCCTCTGACACTTCAAGGAATCTCTATACTGTGACATAGAGGATTCCACATTTTCTTGTTCTCTTCTCTTTCATATGAGCAGGAGCAAAGACAAAGGCATTCTTGTTGAAGCTGATCCTGAACCTGAAAGGACCTTGAAGAGAAAGCTAAGAGAAGCCAAAGCACAACTCTCTTTAGAGGACCTGACCGAATTCTTCAAAGAAGAAGAACACATGGCAGCCGAAAACAACAATGCCAACAATGCAAGGAAGGTGCTGGGTGACTTTACTGCACCTACTCCCGACTTCTATGGGAGAAGCATCTCTATCTCTATCCCTGCCATTGGAGCAAACAACTTTGAGCTTAAGCCTCAATTAGTTTCTCTAATGCAACAGAATTGCAAGTTCCATGGACTTCCAGTGGAAGATCCTCATCAGGTTTTAGCTGAGTTCTTGCAAATCTGTGACACAGTCAAGACTAATGGGGTTGACCCTGAGGTCTACAGACTTATGATATTCCCTTTTGCTGTAAGAGACAGAGCTAGGACATGGTTGGACTCTCAACCTAAAGAAAGCCTGGACTCTTGGGAAAAGCTAGTCAATGCCTTCTTGGCAAAGTTCTTTCCACCTCAAAAATTGAGTAAGCTTAGAGTGGAAGTCCAAACCTTCAGACAGAAGGAAGGAGAATCCCTCTATGAAGCTTGGGAAAGATACAAACAACTAATCAGAAAGTGTCCTTCTGATATGCTTTCTGAATGGAGTATCATAGGTATTTTCTATGATGGTCTCTCTGAACTGTCCAAGATGTCTTTGGATAGCTCTTCTGGAGGATCTCTTCATCTGAAGAAGACGCCTACTGAAGCTCAAGAACTGATTGAAATGGTTGCAAATAACCAATTCATGTACACTTCTGAAAGAAATCCTGTGAACAATGGGACTAGTCAGAAGAAAGGAGTTCTTGAGATTGACACTCTGAATGCCATTTTGGCTCAGAATAAAATATTGACCCAACAAGTCAATATGATTTCTCAAAGTCTGTCTGGAATGCAAAATGCACCAAGCAGCACTAAGGAAGCTTCATCTGAGGAAGAAGCTTATGATCCTGAGAACCCTTCAATGGAAGAGGTGAATTACATGGGAGAATCCTATGGAAACACCTATAATCCTTCATGGAGAAATCATCCAAATCTCTCATGGAAGGATCAACAGAGACCTCAACAAGGTTTCAACAACAATAATGGTGGAAGAAACAGGTTTAGCAATAGAAAGCCTTTTCCATCATCTTCTCAGCAACAGACAGAGAGTTCTAAGCAGAGTAACTCTGACTTAACAACCATGGTCTCTGATCTAATCAAAACCACTCAAAGTTTCATGACTGAAACTAGGTCTTCCATTAAAAACTTGGAAGGACAAGTGGGTCAGCTGAGCAAGAAAATTACTGAACTCCCTCCTAGTACTCTCCCAAGCAATACAGAAGAAAATCCAAAAGGAGAGTGCAAGGCCATCAACATGGCCGAATTTTGGGAGGAAGAAGAGGCAGTGAACGCCACTGAGGAAGGCCTCAGTGGACGTCCACTGGCCTCCAATGAGTTCCCAAATGAGGAACCATGGGAATCTGAGGCTCAAACTGAGACCATAGAGATTCCATTGGACTTACTTCTGCCATTCATGAGCTCTGATGAGTATTCTTCCTCTGAAGAGGATGAGTATGTCACTGAGGAGCAAGTTGCTAAATACCTTGGAGCAATCATGAAGCTGAATGACAAGTTATTTGGAAATGAGACTTGGGAGGATGAACCTCCTTTGCTCACCAAGGAACTGGATGACTTGTCTAAGCAGAAACTGCCTCAAAAGAGACAGGATCCTGGGAAGTTTTCAATACCTTGTACCATAGGCACCATGACCTTCAAGAAGGCCTTGTGTGACTTAGGGTCAAGTGTAAACCTCATGCCTCTCTCTGTAATAGAGAAGTTAGGGATCTCTGAGATGCAAGCTGCAAAAATCTCACTAGAGATGGCAGACAATTCAAGAAAACAAGCCCATGGACTTGTAGAGGATGTTCTAGTTAAAGTTGAAGACCATTACATCCCTACTGATTTCATAGTCCTAGAGACTGGGAAGTGCATGGATGAATCCATCATCCTTGGCAGACCCTTCCTAGCCACAGCAAAGGCTGTGATTGATGTTGATAGAGGAGAGTTGATCATTCAAGTGAATGAAGAATCCTTGGTGTTTAAGGCCCAAGGATATCCCTCTGTCATCATGGAGAGGAAGCATGAAGAGCTTCTCTCAAAACAGAGCCAAACAGAGCCCCCACAGTCAAACTCTAAGTTTGGTGTTGGGAGGCCACAACCAAACTCTAAGTTTGGTGTTGAACCCCCACATTCAAACTCTAAGTTTGGTGTTGGGAGGTTCCAACATGGCTCTGAGTATCTGTGAGGCTCCATGAGAGTCCTCTGTCAAGCTACTGACATTAAAGAAGCGCTTGTTGGGAGGCAACCCAATGTTATATTTTATCTATTTTATTTTGTTACTTTCTCTTTTTTGTAGGTTGATGATCATGAGAAGTCACAAAATCAATGAAAAAAGCAAAAACAGAATGAAAAACAGGAAGAAAAACAGCACACCCTGGAGGACGCACCCACTGGCGTTTAAACGCCAGTGAGGTTAGCTGTTGGGCGTTTAACGCCCAGTCTGGCACCATTCTGGGCGTTTAACGCCAGAAAGGGGCACCAGACTGGCGTTAAACGCCAGAAATGGGTAAGAAGCTGGCGTTAAACGCCAGAAATGGGCACCAGCCCGGCGTTTAACGCCAAAAAAGGCTAAAAACGTGTTTTTTCTTGCCATTTGGTGTAGGGATGACTTTTCCTTGACACCTCAGGATCTGTGGACCCCACAGGATCCCCACCTACCCTACCACTCTCTCTCTTCTTCACCCATTCACCAATCACCTCAACACCTCTTCCCCAAAAACCCTTCACCTATCAAATCCCGTCTTTCTCTTCACTACTCACATCCATCCTTCATAAAACCCCACCTACCTCACCATTCAAATTCAAACCACTTTCCCACCCAAACCCACCCTCAAATGACCGAACCCTACCCTTCCCCCCTCTCTTATATATACCCTCCTTCACTCCTTCATCTTCCCACAACATACACACCACTTCTCCCCTTCTTGGCCGAAAATTAAAGCCATTCCCTTTCCCCTCATTTCTTCTTCTTCTACTCTCTTCTTTCTTCTTTTGCTCGAGGACGAGCAAACATTTTAAGTTTGGTGTGGTAAAAGCATTGCTTTTTATTTTTCCATAACCATTTATGGCATCCAAGGCCGGAGAAACCTCTAGAAAGAGGAAAGGGAAGGCAAAAGCTTCCACCTCCGAGTCATGGGAGATGGAGAGATTCATCTCAAGGGTGCATCAAGACCACTTCTATGAAGTTGTGGCCTTGAAGAAGGTGATCCCCGAGGTCCCTTTTTCACTCAAAAAGGGTGAATATCCGGAGATCCAACATGAGATCCGAAGAAGAGGTTGGGAAGTTCTTACCAACCCCATTCAACGAGTCGGAATCTTGATGCTTCAAGAGTTCTATGCCAATGCATGGATCACCAAGAACCATGACCAAAGTGTGAACCCGAATCCAAAGAATTATCTTACTATGGTTTGGGGGAAATACTTGGATTTTTGTCCGGAAAGTGTGAGGGTGGCGTTCAACTTGCCTATGATGCAAGGAGATGAACATCCTTACACTAGAAGGGTCAACTTTGATCAAAGGTTGGACCAAGTCCTCACAGTCATATGTGAAGAGGGCGCCCAATGGAAGAGAGATTCAAGAGGAAAGCCGGTTCAATTGAGAAGGCATGACCTCAAACCCGTGGCTAGAGGATGGTTGGAGTTTATCCAACGCTCAATCATTCCCACTAGCAACCGGTCCGAAGTTACCATAGACCGGGCTATCATGATCCATAGCATCATGATTGGAGAAGAAATAGAAGTTCATGAGGTTATAGCCCAAGAACTCTATAAGGTGGCGGACAAGTCCTCTACCTTAGCAAGGTTAGCCTTCCCTCATCTCATTTGTCACCTCTGTTATTCAGTTGGAGTTGACATAGAGGGAGACATTCCCATTGATGAGGACAAGCCCATCACTAAGAAGAGGATGGAGCACACAAGAGACCCTACTCATCATGAAATCCCTGAGATTCCTCAAGGGATGCACTTTCCTCCACAAAACTATTGGGAGCAACTAAACACCTCCCTAGGAGAATTGAGTTCCAACATGGGACAACTAAGGGTGGAGCATCAAGAACACTCCATCATCCTCCATGAAATTAGAGAAGATCAAAGAATCATGAGAGAGGAGCAACAAAGACAAGGAAGGGACATTGAGGAGCTCAAGCACTCCATAGGATCTTCAAGAGGAAGAAAGAGCCGCCATCACTAAGGTGGACCCGTTCTTTGATTTCCTTGTTCTTTATTCTTCTGTTTTTCGAATTTTATGCTTATGTTTATCTATGTTTGTGTCTTGTGATCACTAGTGTCTTAGTGTCTATGCCTTAAAGTTATGAATGTCCTATGAATCCATCACCTTTCTTGAATAAAAAAAAAACGTGCTTAAATTGAAAAAGAAAGAATTGCATGAATTTTGAATTTTATAACAGTTTAATTATTGTGATGTGGTGGCAATATTTTTGTTTTCTAAATGTATGCTTAAACAGTGCATATGTATCTTGAATTTGTGGTTCATGAATGTTGGCTCTTGAAAGAATGATGAAAAAGGAGACATGTTACTGAGGATCTGAAAAATCATTAAAATGATTCTTGAAGCAAGAAAAAGCAATGAAAAAAAAACCGAAAAAAAGAGAAAAAGAAAAGAAAACGAAAAAAAGGGAGAGAGAAAAGAAAGAAATAAAGTTGTGATCCAAGGCAATAAGAGTGTGCTTAAGAACTCTGGACACCTCTAATTGGGGACCCTAGCAAAGCTGAGTCACAATCTGAAAAGGTTCACCCAATTATGTGTCTGTGGCATGTATGTATCCGGTGGTAATACTGGAAGACAGAGGCTTTGGGCCACAGCCAAGACTCAATAAGTAGCTATGTTCAAGAATCATCATACTTTACTAGGAGAATCAATAACACTATCTGGATTCTAAGTTCCTAAAGAAGCCAATCATTCTGAATTTCAAAGGATAGAGTGAGATGCCAAAACTGTTCAGAGGCAAAAAGCTAAAAGCCCCGCTCATCTAATTGATACTGATCTTCACAGATGTTTTTGGAATTCATTGCATATTCTCTTCTTTTTATCTTATTTGATTTTCAGTTGCTTGAGGACAAGCAACAATTTAAGTTTGGTGTTGTGATGAGCGGATAATTTGTACGCGTTTTGGCATTGTTTTTAGTATGTTTTTGGTATGATATAGTTAGTTTTTAGTATATTTTTATTAGTTTTTAGTTAAAATTCACTTTTCTGGACTTTACTATGAGTTTGTGTGTTTTTCTGTGATTTCAGGTATTTTCTGGCTGAAATTGAGGGACCTGAGCAAAAATCTGATTCAGAGACCAAAAAGGACTGCAGATGCTGTTGGATTCTGACCTCCCTGCACGCAAAGTGGGTTTTCTGGAGCTACAGAGACCCAATTGGCGCGCTCTCAACGGCGTTGGAACGTAGACATCCTGGGCTTTCCAGCAATATATGATAGTTCATACTTTGCCCAAGATTTGATGGCCCAAACTGGCGTTCAAAGTCACCCTCAGGAATTCCAACGTTAAACGCCGGAACTGGCACCAAAATGGGAGTTAAACGCCCAAACTGGCATAAAAGCTGGCGTTTAACTCCAAGAAGAGTCTCTACACGAAATTGCTTCATTGCTCAGCCCAAGCACACACCAAGTGGGCCCGGAAGTGGATTTTTATGTCTTTTACTCATCTCTGTACACCCTAGGCTACTAGTTTTCTATAAGTAGGACCTTTTACTATTGTATTGAGATATCGAGGGGTAGTTATCTTTGTTTTGATGCTATCTTAGATCATTGGGAGGCTGGCCATTTGGCCATGCCTAGACCTTGTTCTTATGTATTTTCAACGGTGGAGCTTCTACACACCATAGATTAAGGTGTGGAGCTCTGCTGTACCTCGAGTATTAATGCAATTACTATTGTTCTTCCATTCAATTCCGCTTGTTCTTGTTCTAAGATATCACTTGTTCTTCAACTTGATGAATTTGATGATCTGTGACACTCATCATCATTCTCACCTATGAACATGTGACTGACAACCACCTCTGTTCTACCTTCGATTGGGTGAATATCTCTTGGATTCCTGATTGCACGATGCATGGTTGATCGCCTGACAACCGAGTGCTCGCCTGACAACCGAGCCAACCATCCCGTGAGATCAGAGTCTTCGTGGTATAGGCTAGAATTGATGGCGGCATTCAAGAGAATCCGGAAGGTCTAACCTTGTCTGTGGTATTCTGAGTAGGATTCAATGATTGAATGACTGTGACGTGCTTCAAACTCCTAGCAGGCGGGGCGTTAGTGACAGACGCAAAAGAATCGATGGATTCTATTCTGGCCTGACCGAGAACCGACAGATGATTATCCATGCTGTGACAGAGCATAGGCAACGTTTTCACTGAGAGGATGGGAGGTAGCCACTGACAACGGTGAAACCCTACATGAGCTTGCCATGGAAAGGAGTAAGAAGGATTGGATGAAGACAGTAGGAAAGCAGAGAGACGGAAGGGAAGGCATCTTCATGCACTTATCTGAAGTTCCTACCAATGAATTACATAAGTACCTCTATCTTTATCTTTGTGTTTTTATGCGTCTATCACTATATCCATTTGAGTTTGCCTGACTAAGATTTACAAGATGACCATAGCTTGCTTCATACTAACAATCTCCGTGGGATCGACCCTTACTCGCGTAAGGTTTATTACTTGGACGACCCAGTGCACTTGCTGGTTAATTGTGCGAAGTTGTGTAATGCCATGGTATTGAACACCAAGTTTTTGGGGTTCATGTCCGGGGATTATGAGAGTTGTGAAAAGTATTGTTCACAATTTCGCGCTACCAAGTCGCATGCCATGCCGTCTTATAGTGTCGAACACCTGGATCAGGTTGGACAATAGCGTTTCTTCATTTTATGTCTTTATTAGCATGTCGTCTATGTAGACTTTCATGATTTTTCCGATGTGGTCCGAAAAGATCTTATTCATTAATCTCTGATAAGTAGCTCCTGCATTTTTAAGACCGAAAGGCATGACGATGTAGCAGTAGTTTGCTTTTGGGGTTAAGAAGGAAGTTTTTTCTTGGTCAGGTGGATACATTGGGATTTGATTGTATCCCGAATACGCGTCCATGAATGAGAGGTATTTATATCCAGAGGAGGCATCAACCAGTGCGTCGATACTTGGGAGTGTATAAGCATCTTTTGAGTAGGCTTTGTTGAGATCAGTGTAGTCGGTGCACATTCGCCACTTCCCGTTTGATTTTTTTACATAGACGACGTTAGCTAGCCATAGTAGGTATTTGACTTTTCTTATGAATCCTGCCTCCAGAAGAGTTTGTACCTGCTCTTCCACAACTTGAGAGCATTCTGGTCCCAGCTTTCTATGCCTCTGTTGCACCGGTCGAGATCCTGGGTAGACTGCTAGCTTGTGGCACATTAACTTGGGATCTATGCCTGGCATGTCTATGGCCTTCCAGGCAAAGAGGTCGACGTTATCCCGTAGAAACTGTGTGAGTGATTCTTTTATGTCTCCTTTTAGGAGTGTATAGATATTGGTCATTTGGTCCGGGATATCCCCGATCTGGATTTTCTCTATTTCACCTTCAGATTGTGGGCAGAGTTCTTCCTGCCTCTGAATTCCACCGAGCTCGATTGTGTGGAATTCTTTTCCTCCGCTTCTGAGGTCTAGACTTTCATTGTAACAGCGGCGTGCCGTCTTCTGATCTGCTTTTATTGTAGCTATCCCTTCTGGAGTTAGGAATTTCATGCATAGATGTGGAGTTGAGACTATCACACCAAGCTGATTTAATGTTGTCCATCCTATTAAGGCGTTATAGGCTGAACCTACGTCGACCACGATGTAATGTATCTTGAGTGTTCTTGATTGGTTTCCTTTTTCGAAGGTTGTGTACAATGAGATGTATCCCAGTGGTTGAACCGGGGTGTCTCCTAGTCCGAACAGGCTGTTTGGATATGCTCTAAGTTCGTTTTCTTCCAAACCGAGCCTGTTGAAGGCAGTTTTGAACTAGATGTCGACGGAACTCCCTTGGTCTATTAGTGTGCGGTGGAGGTTTGCATTTTCCCGTATCATAGGGATGACCATGGGATCGTCGTGTCCTGAGATTATACCAGATGCATCTTCTTTTTTGAAGGTAATTGGGGAGATGTCGGGCGCTTCCTCCTTCCCCTCGACATGATATACCTCTTTAAGATATCTTTTGCGAGATGAATTGGAGACTCCTCCTCCCACAAATCCACCGTGTATTATGTGGACGTGTCTTTCTGGTGTACGAGGTGACTTCTCGGTTTGTCCGACATATTCTTCCCTTTTTCTTTTTCTTTGCTCATCATCCCGGGTGGCCAGAAACCGATCTAGCTTCCCCTCTCTTACTAGCTTTTCGATGACATTTTTTAAGTAAAAACATTCATTGGTGGAATGCCCGCAGATTCGATGGTATTCACAATATTCAGTCCGATTTCCTCCTCCTTTTTTGCCTTTGAGTGGTCGAGTGGGGGGTATTCTTACAGTGTTGCATACCTCTCTGTAGACGTCCACGAGAGACACCCGAAGGGGGATGTAATTGTGATATTTTTTATTTTTTCTCCATGTCGATCTTCCTTCTTTTTGGATTCTATGTCCTTATCCCGGGAGGTAAATCCGGATTTCGAGGTCTCTCCTAGTCGAGAGTTTTCCTCCATGTTGATGTATTTTTCTGCTTGTTCTTGTACTTCGTTCAGAGATGTGGGGTGCTTTTTCGATATAGATTGGCTGAAAGGTCCCTCTCGCAAGCCATTGATGAGGCCCATAATGGCAGCCTCTGTTGGTAGGTTCTGTATGTCTAGGCATGTTTTGTTGAATCTTTCCATGTAGCTGCGAAGAGTTTCCCGTTCTCTTTTCCTGATTCCTAATAGACTTGGAGCATGCTTAGCTTTGTCTTTTTGGATGGAGAATCTGGCCAAAAACTTCTTGGACAAGTCATCGAAACTCGAGATGGACCTAGGAGGTAGATTGTCAAACCATCTGATTGCCGTCTTTGTTAAGGTAGTCGAAAAGGCTTAGCAATGAAATGCATCTGAGGTGTCGGTAAGGTACATTCTACTTGTGAAATTGCTGAGATGATGGCCATGATCTATAGTGCCATCGTACAAAGTCATATCTGGGGCTTTAAAGTCTTTAGGGATTTCGGTCCTCATGATCTCCTTGGTGAATGGATCTTGTTCCTTACGGGAGCTGTCTTCATGAGGGGACCGGTTGGCTTTGGTCTTGAGATCGGCTTCGAGTTTTAGGAATTTGTCCTCCAATTCCCGGCGTCACCTTATTTAATTCTGTAGGTCTTTTCCAGCCTCTTGTTGACGTAGAGCGTCTTCCTCAAGTCGTTTTAGATGGTCTTGAAGTATCTCCATGGCTCCCGTGTTTGAATTCCTTTTGTTGTTAGGTTTAGGAGTATCTTTTGGGGTAGTATCCGTGTTTTTATGCGGCATTCTATCCTCTAGATCTGAATTGTGATCGTTGTCATGGTCGTCCGCCATAGCGATGGGATGACTTCCAGGTTCCCCGGCAATGGCGCCAATGTTCCGAGGGTTACCTGAAACTATAGGTCGATCTTGAATGAGATCTTCTGTGCTCGTCGGAGATGATGCGTCCGACTTGTTGGATCCAGTGGCCGAGGCTATCGTGTCCGACCTGTTGTTCTGGTGGCCGGAGCTGTCGTGTCCGATCTGTTGGACTAGGCGGTGCTGCTGATCCTTCGTCCCCAAAGGGTGGGGGTACCTGCAAGGGACTCCGATGCTTATGTTAGCAAGGGTATTAAGCAGGTATTGAGTAGAATCAGAGTATGAGTTATACATGGGTGCTCCAGTGTATTTATAATGGTGTAGAGCGACCTTTCTTAGATAAGATAAGTTAGTTATCTAATCTTATCTTTATCTTTGAGCAAGGTCATATTATCTTTTAAGGGAACCGCCTTTATCTCTACAGGCTTAGGCTGCCCTTGGATTCGGGTCGTGTTCCTCTATTTGGGCCCTTTATTGGGCTTTCCTGGTAGTTTGGCCGAACTCTTTGAGAAGAGGTCGGATTGTCCTTACCTGAGGAGGTCGGTCACTTTGTCGGTAGAACATCCCGGGTCGGACAACTCGACCCAGGGCATGAACATGATCCATGACAATGCCAGAGGATCTTCTGTGCTTCTTCTCCAGGCACACATGTACGAATTATTCTGTCTGCACATCTCTTAAAGAGATATGACTCATCCCACAAGTAGTACTTTGCATCAGAGGTCAGTTTTTTCGTTTGCTGCCTGCTGTACTCCTTATGTATGAATCTCACAGCCTTATAGTTTGCCATGTCTGCAAACCATGGCACTTCCTGAATGGCAAAGAGTTGCTCATCGGTGAAGGTTTCAGAGATCTCAGAAGAAGGGAGGGATGCTCCTGCCACTGGTTCTATCTGGGACAAGTGATCAGCCACTTGGTTCTCTGTCCCTTTTCTGTCTCTTATTTCTATATCAAACTCTTGCAGAAGCAGCACCCATCTTATGAGCTTGGGTTTTGAATCCTGCTTTGTGAGTAGATATTTGAGAGTAGCATGGTCAGTGTACACAATCACTTTTGATCCTACTAAATATGATCTAAACTTGTCAATGGCATAAACCACTGCAAGCAGTTCCTTTTCTGTGGTTGTGTAGTTCTTCTGTGCATCATTTAGAACACGACTGGCATAGTAAATGACATACAGAAGCTTGTTATGCCTCTGTCCCAATACTGCACCAACAGCATGATCACTGGCATTACACATTAGTTCAAATGGTAATGTCCAGTCTGGTGCAGAAATGACAGGCGCTGTGACCAACTTAGCCTTCAGAGTCTCAAAGGCCTGCAAACACTCTGTGTCAAAGACAAATGGTGTATCAGCAGCTAGCAGGTTACTCAGAGGTTTTGTGATTTTTGAAAAATCCTTTATAGACCTCCTGTAGAATCCTGCATGCCCAAAAAACGTCTGATTGCCTTAACACTGGTGGGTGGTGGTAATTTTTCAATTACCTCTACCTTAGCTTGATCCACCTCTATTCCTTTGTTCAAAATTTTATGCCCAAGGACAATTCCTTCAGTCACCATAAAGTGACATTTTTCCCAGCTTAAAACCAGGTTAGTCTCTTGGCACCTTTTTAGAACAAGTGCTAGATGATCAAGACAGGAGCTGAATGAGTCTCCAAATACTGAGAAGTCATCCATGAAGACTTCTAGAAATTATTCCACCATATCAAAGAAGATAGAGAGCATGCATCTCTAAAAGGTTGCTGGTGCATTGCACAGACCAAAAGGCATCCTTCTGTAGGCAAATACTCCAGATGGACATGTGAATGCTATTTTCTCTTGATCCTGAGGATCTACTGCAATTTGGTTATAACCTAAATAGCCATTCAAAAAGCAGTAATAGTCATGACCTTCTAGTCTTTCTAGTATCTGGTCTATGAATGGTAAAGGAAAATGATCCTTTCTGGTGGCTGTATTGAGCCTTCTGTAGTCAATACACATACGTCACCCTGTAACTGTTCTCGTAGGAACCAGTTCATTCTTTTCATTATGAACTACTGTCATGCCTCCCTTTTTGGGTACAACTTGGACAGGGCTCACCCAAGGGCTATCAAAAATAGGATAAATAATCCCAGCCTCTAGTAATTTAGTGACCTCTTTCTGCACCACCTCCTTCATGGCTGGATTCAGCCGCCTTTGTGGTTGAACCACTGGCTTGGCATTATCTTCTAGTAGGATCTTGTGCATGCATCTGGCTAGGCTAATGCCCTTAATATTACTAATGGACCACCCAGAAGCTGTCTTGTGTGTCCTTAGCACCTGAATTAGTGCTTTCTCTTCATGTGGCTCTAAAGCAGAGCTTATGATTACAGGAAAAGTGTTACCTTCTCCCAGAAACGCATATTTCAGAGATGGTGGTAATGGTTTGAGTTTGGGTTAAGGAGGTTTCTCCTCTTCCTGAGGAGTTCTCAGAGGTTCTCTTATTTCCTCTGGTACCTCTAGATCAGGCTGAACATCTTTAAAGATGTCCTCTAGCTCTGATTCGAGACTCTCAGCCATACTGATCTCCTTTACTAGGGAGTCAATAATATCAACTCTCATGCAGTCCTTTGATGTTTCTGGATGCTTCACTGCTTCAACAACATTCAGCCTAAACTCATCCTCATTGACTCTCAGGGTCACTTCCCCTTTTTGGACGTCAATGAGAGTTCGTACAGTTGCTAGGAAAGGTCTTCCTAGAATGAGGGTTGCACTCTTGTGCTCCTTCATTTCCAGCACTACAAAGTCAGTGAGAAAGGCAAATGGCCCAACTGTGATAATCATGTCCTCAATTACGCCTGATGGATATTTAATGGAACCATCAGCAAGTTGAAGACAAATCTGGGTTGGTTTGAGCTCTTCAGTCAAGCCAAGCTTTCTGATAGTGGATGCAGGGATTAGGTTGATACTTGCCCCAAGATCACATAAAGCTGTCTTGGTACAAGTACCCTCCAATGTGCATGGTATCATAAAGCTCCCAGGATCCTTAAGCTTCTCTGGTAAGCTCTTTAAGATAACTGCACTGCATTCTTCAGTGAGAAAGACTTTTTCAGTTTCTCTCCAATCCTTCTTATGACTTAAGATTTCTTTCATGAACTTAGCATAAGAGGGTATTTTCTCAGGTGCCTCTGCAAACGAAATCTTGATTTCAAGAGACCTGAGATAGTCTGCAAAGCGGGCAAATTATTTATCCCGTTCCGCTTGGCGGAGTTTCTGAGAATAAGGCATTTTAGCTTTGTATTCTTCAACCTTGGTTACTGCAGGTTTATTTCCTATAGAAACAGGTTGAGAAGCCTTCTTGAGGGAGTTATTATCAGCACTTGTAGGTGTCTGATCCCTCATTGGTGTTTGAACGCCAGGATGGGAGGAGGAATGGGCGTTTAACGCCAGATTCCTACCCTTTTCTGGCGTTTGAACGCCAGAACTGGACATGGGTTGGGCGTTCAACGCTAACTTTTCACCCTTTTCTGGTGTTTGAATGCCAGAACTGGGCATCCACTAGGTGGTTAACGCCGGTTTTTCACCCTTTTATGACGTTTGAACGCCAGAATCATTCTTCTTTGGGCTCTTATTGTCCTCAAAGGGATTTTGGGTGGCAGTTTGCTTATCCTCTGCAATTGTTCTTTGCTTGGCTTTCTGCTGCTTTGAGTTGAGATATTTAATGTCTTTCCACTTCTTAAATGAACTGCTTGGCACTCCTCTGTTATCTATTTTGATAACTACTGTTTTGTCTGATTAAATTGTGATTCCATAGCCTGATTATCATTTTTGGTTTCTTGTAGCATCTCCTTAAATTCTGCTAACTATTTTGTTATAGAAGATATTTGCTGATTGAGTTAAGCAACTTGTTCCTGAGGACTAAAGTCAGTTGATACTGCCTTAGCTTCTTCTTTCATGGAGGACTCACTATTTAAGTACAGATGTTGATTTCTAGCAACTGTATCTATAAGCTCTTGGGCCTCTTCAATCGTCTTTCTCATGTGTATAAATCCACCAGCTGAATGGTCTAGAGATATCTTAGCTTTTTCTGTAAGCCCGTAGTAGAAGATGTCTAACTGCACCCACTCTAAAAACATTTCAAAGGGGCATTTTCTTAGCATCTCTCTGTACCTCTCCCAGGCATCATAAAGAGATTCATTATTCTCTTTTTTAAAGCCTTGGATGTCCAGCCTTAGCTGTGTCATCCTCCTTGGAGGGAAATATTGATTCAGGAATTTATCTGACAACTGTTTTCATGTTCTTATGCTGGCTTTGGGTTGGTTATTTAACCACCTCTTAGCTTGGCCTTTTACAGCAAATGAAAACAGCAATAATCTGTAGACATCCTAATCCACTTCCTTATCACGTACTGTGTCTGCAATTTGTAAGAACTATGCCAAAAACTCAGAAGGTTCTTCCTGTAGAAGACCGGAATACTGGTAATTTTGCTACACCATGATAATGAGTTGAGGATTTAGCTCAAAAGTGTTAGCTCTTATGGGGGGTATACAGATACTACTCCCATATGAAGCAGTAGTGGGGTTAGCATATGACCCCAGAGTCCTTTTGGACTGTTCATTTTCACTTAGGTCCATGATAGAAAAAGGGAGATGATGTGGATTTATTTTATTTATTTTATTATATAATAAAATGGATATTAAAATAATAAAATAAAATAAAATTTGAAAATATTTTATGAGGATTTTCGAAAAAAAATGAAGAGAAAGGAAGTTGTTAGGAGTTTTGAAAAAGATATGATTTTAAAAATTTTGACCAAATCAACCTAATGAATTCGAAAATTATGAGCAATTAAAGGAAAAGTTATTTTTTTTATTTTTGAATTTTATTATGAAAGAGAAAAACACGCAAAAGATACAAGACTTAAAATTTTTAGATCTAATGCTCCTTGTTTTCGAAAATTTTAGAGGGAAAATACCAAGGAACACCAAACTTAAAAATTTTAAGATCAAAACACAAAGAAGACTCAAGAACACTTTGAAGACTCACAAGAACAACAAGAACAAAAAGAAAGAACACCAAACTTAAAATTTTTAGAAATCCAAAATAAAATTTTCGAAAATCAAAGAAAAATTAACAAGAAAACACCAAACTTAAAATTTGACACAAGATTTAATCAAAGAAAAATTATTTTTGAAAAGAAGATACCAAAAACATAAGCCAACGTTCTAACCAACTGAGTTATGAAAGAAAAAGTATTTTTTTGAAAAATCTTTTTGAACTTTTCGAGAATCACAAGAAAAATAGGGAAAGACACAAAACAAGAAAAACTAAAGATCAAACAAAAAATAAACAAGAACAACTTGAAGATTAAGAAAGAACGATGGACACAAATTCGAAAATATGAAGAACAAATAAGGCCATGCAATTGACACCAAACTTAAAACATGAAACTAGACTCAAGTAAAAATAGAAAATTAACTAGGAAAAATAAGATTTTTGAAAATTTTTGAAAAAGAAAATAAAGAGACTCTAAACAAACAAAAGACAATTTTTCCTAATCTAAGCAACAAAAAAAACCTTCAGTTGTTCAAACTCGAACAATCCCCGGCAACGGCACCAAAAACTTGGTGCACGAAAATTAAAATCACAATTTTGCAATTCCGCACAACTAACCAGCAAGTGCACTGGGTCGTCCAAGTAATACCTTACGTGATTAAGGGTCGATCCCAGGAGATTGCTGGCTTGAAGCAAGCTATGGTTATCTTATTATTCTTAGTCAGGATATCAGTAGTGGTTCTTAGTTTTAATTGCGAAAAGTAAAAGAGCATGAATTAAATGATACTTGTTATGCAGTAATGGAGAACAGGTTGAGGTTTTGTAGATGCTCTGTCTTCTGAATTTCTGCTTTCCTATTGTCTTCTTCTTCACGCACGCAGGTCTCCTTCCATGGCAAGCTGTATGTTGGTGGATCACCATTGTCGATGGCTACCAGCCGTCCTCTCAGTGAAAAGGGTCCATGTACATGGCTAATCATTTGTCACTATGCCCAGCATTCATGAGTTTGAAGCTCGTCACAGTCATCCCTTCCCGAATCCTACTCGGAATACCACAGACAAGGTTTAGACTTTCTGGATCTCAGGAATGCTGCCAATTGATTCTAGCTCATACCACGAAGACTCTGATCTCACGGATTTGAATGCTCTGTTGTCAGGAGAGGCAGTCAAACTCGTGAACCAGGAACCCAAAAGATATACTTTCAATCTAAGTTAGAACAAAAGTGGTTGTCAGGCACGCGTTCATAGGTTGAGAATGGTGATGAGTGTCATGGATCATCACATTCATCATGTTTAAGTGCGAATGAATATCTTAGAATAGAAACAAGCATCATTGAATAGAAAACAAAAATAATTGCATTAATTCATCGAGACACAGCAGAGCTCCTCACCCCAACCATGGGGTTTAGAGACTCATGCCGTAGAAGATTCAAATTCAGATGTAAAATGTCATGAGATCTGAATGAATCTCTAAAAGTAGTTTTTATACTCGACTAGTAACCTAGGTTTACAGAACATGAGTAACCTAAGATAGATAGTGCAGAAATCTACTTCTGGGGCCCGCTTGGTGTGTGTTTGGGATGAGCAATGAAGCTTTCATGTGTAGAGCCTATTCCTGGCATTTAACTCCAGCTTTTGTATCCTGTTTCTGGCGTTTAACGCCAGAATAGGGTAGAAAGTTGGCGTTAAATGCCAGTTTACGTCATCACAACTCGGGCAAAGTATGGACTATTATATATTATTGGAAAGCCCAAGATATCTACTTTCCAACGCAATTAAGAGTGCCAATTGGGCTTCTGTAGCTCAAGAAAATTCATTTCGAGTGCAGGGAGGTCCGTATCCAACAGCATCTGCAGTCCTTTTTCAGCCTTTGTATCAGATTTTTGCTCAGGTCCCTCAATTTCAGCCAAAAAATACCTGAAATCACAAAAAAACACACAAACTCATATTAAAGTCCAGAAATGTGATTTTTGCATAAAAACTAATAAAAATATACTAAAAAGTAGCTAGATCCTACTAAAAACTATATGAAAATACCCACAAAAAGTGTATAAAATATCCACTCATCAAACACAATTCATATGTTTACGAAAATTTAGGAAAATTAAAAATGTGCAATTGACACCAAACTTAGAATTTGACACTAGACTCTAACAGGAAACACAAAATATTTTTTTTGGTTTTTTATGATTTTATTAAATTTTTTTTCAAAAATAAAAATAAAAGAGAGCTTAAACATAAAATAAAATTACCTAATCTAAGCAACAAGATGAACCGTCAGTTATCCAAAATCGAACAATCCCCGGAAATGGCGCCAAAAACTTGGTGCATAAAATTATGATTACACTTTTCACAACTCCGCACAACTAACCAGCAAGTGCACTGGATCGTCCAAGTAATACCTTACGTGAGTAAGGATCGATCCCACAGAGATTGATGGCTTGAAGCAAGCTATGGTCATCTTGTAAATCTCAGTCAGGCGAATTCAAATGGTTATGAGGTATTGATAATTAAAAGATAGATAAGACGGAAAATAACATATAGATACTTATGTAATTCATTGGTGCGAATTTCAGATAAGTATTTGGAGATGCTTTGTTGCTTCTGAATCTCTGCTTTCCTATTGTCTTCATCCAATCATGTGTCCTCCCTTCCATGGCAAGCTGTATGATCCTCTTAGTGAAAATGGTCCGGCTACGGTCTCTGTATGGCTAATCAACTCTCGGATTTCTCGTCTCGGATGAAAAATACTAGGCACAGCTACTGCAAAGCTAATCATCTGTCGGTTCTCACTTGTGTCAGAATAAGATCCATTGATCCTTTTGCACACTGTCACTGTGCCCAGCATTTGCGAGTTTAAAGCTCCTCACAGTCATCCCTTCCCAGATCCTACTCGGAATACCATAGACAAGGTTTAGACTTTCCGGATCTCAAGAATGCTGTCTATTAATTCTAGCCTATACCACAAAGATCCTAATCACGGGGTCGGATGCTCTGTTGTCAGGAGAGACAATGCGAATCCATGAATTAGAGACCTAAGAGAGTATACTCTGGCTGGCATCCAATGACTACGTTGAATATCATGTAGACGGCTTTGTGGTTGTCAGGCACGCGAATCTTGGCTAAGCAAGTACTGAAGATAGTGGGTGATTGTCACGGGTCAGCCCTTTAGTCTGACTTAACTGAATTAAGTACAAGAGTGTATCTTGGAGAAGAAGTAGGCGTGAATTAAAGGAAAAACAATAGTACTTGCATTAATTCATGAGGAACAGTAGAGTTCCTCACCTTAATCTATGAGGTGTATAAACTCCAACGTTGAAAATACATAAGAGAAAAAGGTCTAGGCATGGCCGAATGGCCAGCCTCCCCAAAGATGATCATAAAGCTCAAGGGTTCCAAAGAAGACCCTCATACAATAGTAAAAAGTGCTATTTATACTAAACTAGTAAACTAGGTTTACAGAAAATGAGTAGATAGTGCAGAAATCCACTTCCGGGGCCCACTTGGTGTGTGCTTGGGCTGAGCTATGAAGCTTTCACGTGCATAGGCCATCCTTGGAGTTAAACGCCAGCTTGGGTGCCAGTATGGGCGTTTAACTCCAGCTTTGGTGCCACTTCTGGCGTTTTACGCCAGAAAAGGGCATCTAGTGGGCGTTTGGACGCCATTTTGAGCCATCAAGTCTCAAGAAAAGTATGAACTATTAATCATTGCTGGAAAGCCCAAGATGTCTACTTTCCAACACAATTGAGAGCGCGCTAATTGAGCTTCTGCAGCTCCAGAAAATCCACTTTGAGTGCAGGGAGGTCATAATCCAACAACATCTGCAGTCCTTTCTCAGCCTCTGAATTAGATTTTTGCTCAGGTCCCTCAATTTCAGCCAGAAAATTCCTGAAATCACAAAACAACACACAAACTCATAGTAAAGTCTAGAAATGTGAATTTTGCAAAAAAACTAACAAAAATATACTAAAAAGTAACTAAAACATACTAGAAACTACCTAAAAACAATGCCAAAAAGCGTATAAATTATCCGCTCATCATGTGAGTACACACAAGTGGAAAAAATTAAAGGTGTGTGCACGCACAAGGCATTGTGCGTACGCACAAATCAGCAGCATTAAATGTAACGTTGGATCCCCAACGTTGAGGCAAACGTCACTACCAGCATCACTCATTTTTTGGGTACAATGCAATGCAGAAACGTTAATTGACCAACGTCCATCCTCAACACCATGGAGAGCCACTAGAATCTGCTTCAAGAAAAGGCCGAGGCCCACATCCAAAACTTGAAGACCAATTGAAGAAAGTGTACAAATAGCTTAGATTTTAAGTTAGTTGGGGGGTTAGGCAGTTAGAAACCCAATTGGGGAAATTCCACAATCATCCTCTCTGCTTTTCTGCACTTTTTTCTTTCCTTTTAATTTGAATTGAGCTATGATGAACTAAACCCTCTTTCCTGACCCCAATGAGCTTTCCCATTTCTGATCTTACCCATTCTTTTAATTCTACAATTTACTTAGATGCTCAATTACCCCATCCCCATTTGATTTCTTGCAGTTTAGGCTTATGTACTTTAATTTCCTGAAATTTCCTTTCTGCCATTTAATTTCTGTCATTTACCTTCAGTTATTTATGTTTCTTGTACTTTAAGTTTTCTGCCAATTTAAATTATGTAATCCTTAATTGAATCTGATTCAGTTTAACTACAACAATTCTCCAATTAACGTTGATCAACCAACTAATCCCTGTGGGATTCGACCTCACTCTATAGTGAGTTTTTACTTGACGAAAATCCAGTGCACTTGCCGGTGGAAATTTGTTGAGGGACAAGTTCTCGTGCATTACGGGGCGATTAGGGCCTTTGTGGTATAGGCTAGAATCCAAGGAGCAATGTTCTCTTATCCAGAAGATCTGAACTTGTCTGTGGCACTTTGAGTAGGATCACCAAGGGAATAGACTGCTAGAGCTTCACCCTCGTTCAGATTGAATGACCGCTGACCCAGCGTTTGATCTGAAGCAGAGGAGATTAATGACTGCTGACCCAGCGTTAATCATTTACAGCCTGCCATAGAATAAATCATCAAAAGTTAGAGTAGATGGTGAGAAAAGTTGATCCAGAAGGAAGAAGCATCTCCGAAGCCTCGATCATTCTCTCATCGCTGATTTCACATCTATCTAGTAACGTTTTATCTATTTATCCGTTTTATGCATTTTTCGTGACAAACTATATTTTCTATTCACCTGACTAAGATCTACAAGAAAGCCATTGCTTGTTCAAACCAACAATCTCCGTGGGATCGACCCTCACTCACCTGAGGTATTACTTGGACGACCCGGTGCACTTGCTGGTCTGTCTGTCCGAATATTGCGGAGTCAATTTTGTGCACCACTTACATGAAGCTGGCTTCATTTGGGAACTCCCTTACGCGACTTAGCTGGCCAACATCATGTTGGTAAAAAAGGATAATGGCAAATAGCAAATGTGCATTGACTACACAGACTTCAACAAAGGTTGTCCAAATGATGCCTTTCCTCTGCCAAACATCAACGAACTGGTAGATGCTGCCTCGCGACACCAATACCTCAGCTTCATGGATGCATACTCGGGGTACAACTAGATACCCATGCATAGGACAGATGAGGAAAAAATGGTGTTCGTAACCCTCAAAGGCACTTACTGCTACACAATCATGCCCTTTGGATTGAAGAACGACGGGGCCACCTACCAAAAGCTGGTTACAAAAATCTGCAAAGACCTCTCAGAAACCAAACTGGAGGTTTACATTGACAATATACTGGCCAAAATAGAAACGGGCAAACAGCTTATCGCTGATCTCAAAACTATATTGGGCACCTTGAGGAAACACCGGATACGCCTGAACCCGACAAAATATGCATTCGGAAAGTAGGCCAAAAATATTCTGGGCTTTATCATTACTCAACGAAGAGTGGAAGCAAACCTAGAAAATTGATGGGCCATCCTTGAGATGGACAGTCCCATAAATCCCAATGACATCCAAAGATTGACCAGACGACGTGCCGCTCTCTCACGCTTCCTCGTAGCCTCGACTCAGAATGCTATCCCCTTCTTCAAAATGATGAAAATTGGTATAAGTTTTAAGTGGGAACCAGATTGCAAAGAGGTCTTCCAACACTTCAAAAAGGTGCTGGTGGAACCCCTTGTGATTTCAAAGCCCAAAGCGGGAGAAACATTGTACTTTTACCTATCCAAAACGAAGGAAATTCTAGCAGCAGCGTTGATTCAGGAAGATGAACAGGAAACATAAAGGTCAATATACTTCATAAGTAAAGTACTTCAGAATGCGGAGACGCGTTATTCCAGGCTCGAGAAACTCACCTATGCATTACTCATGGCATCTAGACGACTCCAACAATACTTCCAAAGTCACCCCATCACGATCCAAACTAATCAGACTGTCAAGCAAGTCTTCCATAAACCATGCTTGGAGGGGTGAATGCTTTTCTGGTCAGTGGAACTCTCCCAATATGAAATCCAGTTCTAGCTCAGAAACGCGATCAAATAACAGCTCTGGCAGAATGGAGATAGTAGTAGAGAATCAGAACAGGATCATCATCGAGTAATTAATTCGATATAACTTCCTGATTTTCGCAATCAAGCAGAGTATGAAGTCCTCTTAGTCGGACTAACGTTAGCAAATAAAGTTGGTGCAAGAACACTGGACGTTTGTAGTGATTCCCAGATAGTTAGTGCCTAAATAAACGGGGATTACTAAACATGAGAACCTTTGCTTTAGTAATACCTATCCAAGGTTAAGGAGTTTATCACCCAATTCGATGAAGTGTTTATTTGGCACATCCTTAGAGAGAAGAACGCGAAGGATCGCTTTTATCTTCTATATTTTGCTTATTTGCTTTAGTATATCTCTCACTTTTGTATATTATACTTGTTGCCTTAGAGGCTTACTTTAAGAGTTAGGATGTTGCTTTTTTATTCCAAAGGCTGTGTTGTATTTTTGTTTGAGCTACCAAGCCAAAACTTCATAGGCTGTGTCTAGTTCCCTTTTGTGTGTGGGTGTGTGTGTGTGTGTATATATATATATATATATATATATATATATATATATATATACTCTTATTTATTTTGTATCTATGATCCTTTTCTTATCTTTACGTTTTAGTTATTGTGTGTAACGCTTTGCACTTTTATATCTTTGTTTTCTACGTCTTTGAGCTTTATTTTTTCATTGGGTTCTAGTATTATTACTTCCTTCCATATATATTATTTCATGAGCTTAGAACTATCATGATACTCGGTTATCCTTTGCTTTACGTCATGAGGTAAGGCTTAGAGTGATAGGGTGTTACACTTAATGGTATCAGAGCGGTTCATCCTCGTGAGCCTGAGAGATGGACGGATTGTGCTTCTTTGCATACTCTAGATCATTTTTCTTTCATGCTATTTAGGTTATCTACTTGATATATATAGCATTCTTGTTTGTGAGTGCCTTTTTGGGATAATTAAAGCACTAGGATTGAGATATTGAGACTAATCACCTTGATATCAATTGTTTAGCGTAGATAGGATTCTGAATGTCAACTCGCGAATGAGGTCAGTCTCATACATGGAGAGATAATAAGGATGACCAACCGGCTGATAACCATACTGAGTTCATAGCAGTGATGACCAATTTAGCAAATTCTATGCAAGCGAGTGCTGCTGTGACTACGCAAGCTATGGAGAGGTTAGGTCAGCCAACGGAAAACAGAAATGGAGAAGGGGCTGAAAACAACTTAGGAGGTACTCTGATGACACTAGCTGCTTTCCTAAAGGTTAACCCGCCGACTTTCAGAGGAACGACAATCCTACTGAAGTAGACAACTAGCTCCAAGCCATGGAGCATGCACTGCAAACTCAGCATGTCCCTGATAATCAATTTTGTAGAGTTTGTGGCTTAACTGCTGATGGGAGAGGCTTAGCAATGATGGCAAAGAAAATGCCGCTTGTTACAACTTTAGAATGCAGATATTCTTTAGGATTTATTTCAGATGGTTTCTACAAGAAATATTTTTTGGAGTTAGTAAGGGACGCTAGAGAGTTGGAGTTTATGCAGCTGAAGCAAGGTTCTATGTCTATAGCCGAGTATACGAGCAAGTTTGAGGAACTCTATAGGTTCTCTGATGAGCGGATAATTTATACACTTTTTGGCATTATTTTTAGTATGTTTTAGTTAGTTTTTAGTATATTTTTATTAGTTTTTAGTTAAAATTCACTTTTCTGGACTTTACTATGAGTTTGTGAATTTTTCTGTGATTTCAGGTATTTTCTGGCTGAAATTGAGGGACCTGAGCGAAAATCTGATTCAGAGGCTGAAAAGGACCGCAGATGCTGTTGGATTTTGACCTCCCTGCACTCAAAGTGGATTTTCTGGAGCTGCAGAAACCCAATTGGCGCGCCCTCAACTGCGTTGGAAAGTAGACATCCTGGGCTTTCCAGCAATATATAATAGTTCATACTTTGCCCGAGATTTGATGGCCCAAACCGGCGTTCCAAATCAGCTCAAAACTGCCCGGCGTTAAACGCCGGAACTGGCACAAGAATGGGAGTTAAACGCCCAAACTGGCACAAAAGCTGGCGTTTAACTCCAAGAGAAGTCTCTACACGAAAATGCTTCAATGCTCAGCCCAAGCACACACCAAGTGGGCCCGGAAGTGGTTTTTTATGTCATTTACTCATCCTTGTAAACCCTAGGCTACTAGTTCTCTACAAATAGGACCGTTTACTATTGTATTCTTATCTTGGTAGCTATCTTTAGTCTTATGCTATCTTAGATCATGGGCGCTGGCCTCACGGCCATGCCTAGACCTTGTTCTTATGTATTTTCAACGGTGGAATTTCTACACACCATAGATTAAGGTGTGGAGCTTTGCTGTACCTCGAGTATTAATGCAATTACTATTGTTCTTATATTCAATTCAGCTTGTTCTTGTTCTAAGATATCACTTGTTCTTCAACATGATGAATGTGATGATCCATGACACTCATCATCATTCTCACCTATGAACGTGTGCCTGACAACCACCTCCGTTCTACCTTAGATTGAGTGAATATCTCTTGGATCCCTTAATCAGAATCTTCGTGGTATAAGCTAGAATTGATGGCGGCATTCAAGAGAATCTGGAAGGTCTAAACCTTGTCTGTGGTATTCTAATTAGGATTCAATGATTGAATGACTGTGATGAGCTTCAAACTCCTGAAGGCTGGGCGTTAGTGACAGACGCAAAAGAATCACTAGATTCTACTCCAACCTGGTTGAGAATAGACAGATGATTAGCCGTGCCGTGACAGGGTGCGTAGAACATTTTCACTGAGAGGATGGGAGGTAGCCACTAACAACGGTGAAACCCTACATACAGCTTGCCATGGAAAGGAGTAAGAAGGATTGGATGAAGACAGTAGGAAAGCAGAGAGACGGAAGGGACAAAGCATCTCCATTCGCTTATCTGAAATTCTCACCAATGAATTACATAAGTATCTCTATCTTTATGCTTTATTCATATATCATCCATAACCATTTGAATCTGCCTGACTAAGATTTACAAGGTGACCATAGCTTGCTTTATACCAATAATCTCCGTGGGATCGACCCTTACTCGCGTAAGGTTTATTACTTGGACGACCCAGTGCACTTGCTGGTTAGTTGTGCGAAGTTGTGATAAAGAGTTGAGATTACAATTGTGCGTACCATGTTGATGGCGCCATTGATGATCACAATTCCGTGCACCAAGTTTTTGGCGCCGTTGTCGGGGATTGTTCGAGTTTGGACAACTCATGGTTCATCTTGTTGCTTAGATTTGGTATTTTTCTTCAGAGTTCTTAAGAATGAATTATAGTGTTTCAAGGTGATGTTCTTATCATCACCAAAGCTGATTGATTTTCATCAATTTAGCTCTTGAATGTAATGTCCTGCTGAAGCTTGGCTAGCCATGTCTAATTCCTTTAGACTAAAGCTTTAGACTAACATTGCATGATTCCTGGAATTCTCATTAAGAATTTTGATATCTTTATTTTCTTTTCCACTTAATTTTCGAAAAAACCAAAAAAAATACAAAAAAAAACCAAAAATATATTATGTTTCTTATTGAGACACTAGTCTCATTTTAAGTTTGGTGTCAATTGCATGTTTCCATTCTTCTTGCATTTATCATGTGTCTTTAGTGATCTTCAAGTTGTTCTTGATGATTTACTTCCTCTGATCTTTAAATTCTCTTGTCTTGAGTGTTTTGTTGTTTCTCATATGCATTCTCAACTTGTTAGTGTCAATAGTATACAAACTTATAAGTTTGGTGTCTTGCATGCATTGTTTATTTGATTTCAGTTGCATTTTGATTATTCCTCATTATTAAAAATCCAAAAAATTTTTAATTTGTGTCTTTTCAAGTCAATAATACAGAGAATTGAAGATTCAGAACATACTACAGAGGAATTACACAGAAAAAGCTGGGCGTTCAAAATGCCCAGTGAAGAAGGAAAACTGGCGTTTAAACGCCAGCCAGGGTGCCTGGCTGGGCGTTTAACGCCCAAAAGGGGTGAGTTTTGGGCGTTAAACGACAGAATGTGCACCATTCTGGGCGTTTAACGCCAGGATGGCACAAGAGGGAAGATTTTGTTTTTAATGCCAATTTTTTTCAAGTTTTCAAAATTTTTCAAAATCAAATCTTTTTCAAATCAAATCTTTTCAATCAAATCTTTTTCAAAATCAATTTCTTTCCATTTTCAAAAATACTTACTATCAATTAATGATTTGATTCAACATTTCAAGTATGTTGCCTTTTCTGTTGAGAAAGGTTTAATGTTTGAATCATATCTTTTCTTGTTAGCCAAGTCATTGATTTTCAAAATCAAATCTTTTCAAATTGTTTTTCAAATCATATCTTCTCAATCATGTCTTTTTAAAACTATATCTTTTTCAATCATATCTTCTTAAAACACATATTTTTCAAAATAGTTTTCAATCATATCTTTTTAATTTCTTATTTCAAAATCTTTTTCAAAAATCACTTGTTTTCTTTTCCACTCTTAGTTTTTGAAAATCAATTAGTGTTTTTCAAAATGTTTTTAAAATCTCTTACTTAATATTCGAAAATTTTTCCCCTCTTCTCATATCCTTCTATTTATGGACTAACACTACTCCTCAATGCACAATTCGAACTCCATCTTTCCTTGATAAGTTCGAATTTTCTACCTCTTCCTTCTATTTTTCTTTTCCTCTGACACCTCAAGGAATCTCTATACTGTGACATAGAGGATTCCATATTTTCTTTTTCTTTTCTCTTTCATATGAGCAAGAGCAAAGACAAAAGCATTCTTGTTGAGGCTGACCCTGAACCTGAAAGGACCTTGAAGCGAAAGCTAAGAGAAGCTAAAGCACAATTCTCTGTAGAGGACCTAACAAAAATCTTCAAAAAAGAAGACATGGCAGCCGAAAACAACAACAATGCCAACGATGCAAGGAAGGTGCTGGGTGACTTTACTGCACCTTCTCCCGACTTCTATGGGTGAAGCATCTCTATCCCTGCCATTGGAGCAAACAACTTTGAGCTTAAGCCTCAATTAGTTTCTCTAATGCAACAAAATTGCAAGTTTCATGGACTTCCATTGGAAGATCCTCATCAGTTTCTAGCTGAGTTCTTGCAAATCTGTGACACTGTCAAAACCAATGGGGTTGACCCTGAGGTCTACAGACTTATGCTATTCCTTTTTGCTGTAAGAGACAGAGCTAGGATATGGTTGGACTTACAACCTAAAGAAAGCGTGAACTCTTGGGAAAAGCTAGTCAATGCCTTCTTGGCAAAGTTCTTTCCACCTCAAAAATTGAGTAAGCTTAGAGTGGAAGTCCAAACTTTTAGACAAAAGGAAGGTGAATTCCTCTATGAAGCTTGGGAAAGATACAAACAATTGATCAGAAAGTGTCCTTCTGACATGCTTTCTGAATGGAGCATCATAGGTATCTTCTATGATGGTCTATCTGAACTGTCCAAGATGCCATTGGATAGTTCTGCTGGAGGCTCTCTTCATCTGAAGAAGACGCCTGCAAAAGCTCAAGAACTGATTGAAATAGTTGCAAATAACCAATTCATGTACACTTCTGAAAGGAATCCTGTAAATAATGGGACGAATCAGAAGAAAGGAGTTCTTGAGATTGATACTCTGAATGCCATATTGGCTCAGAACAAAATATTGACTCAGCAAGTCAATATGATTTCTCAAAGTCTGTCTGGAATGCAAGCTGCACCAGGCAGTACTAAGGATGCTTCATCTGAAGAAGAAGCTTATGATCCTGAGAACCCTTCAATGGAAGAGGTGAATTACATGGGAGAACCCTATGGAAACACCTATAATCCTTCATGGAGAAATCATCCAAATCTCTCATGGAAGGATCAACAGAGACCTCAACAAGGTTTCAACAACAATAATGGTGGAAGAAACAGGTTTAGCAATGGCAAGCCTTTTCCATCATCTTCTCAGCAACAGACAGAGAATTCTAAGCAGAGCCACTCTGAATTAGCAACCATGGTCTCTGATCTAATCAAAACCACTCAAAGTTTCATGACTGAAACAAGGTCCTCCATTAGAAACTTGGAGGCACAAGTGGGTCAGCTGAGTAAGAAAATTACTGAACTCCCTCCTAGCACTCTTCCAAGCAATACAGAAGAGAATCCAAAAGGAGAGTGCAAGGCCATTAACATGACCTACATGTCCAAATTTGGAGAGGAGGAAGAGGCATTGAGCACCACTGAGGAAGGCCTCAATGGACGTTCACTAGCCTCCAATGAGTTCCCTAATGAGGAACCATGGGAATCTGAGGCTCACACTGAGACCATAGAGATTCCATTAGATTTACTTCTGCCATTCATGAGCTCTGATGAGTATTCTTCCTCTGAAGAGAATGAAGATGTCACTGAAGAGCAAGTTGCCAAGTACCTTGGAGCAATCATGAAGCTAAATGACAAGTTATTTGGTAATGAGACTTGGGAGGATGAACCCCCTTTGCTCACCAAAGAGCTGGATAACTTGACTAGGCAGACATTACCTCAAAAGAGACAGAACCCTGGGAAGTTCTCAATACCTTGTACAGTAGGCACCATGACCTTCAAGAAGGCTCTGTGTGACCTAGCGTCAAGCATAAATCTCATGCCTCTCTTTGTAATGGAGAAGCTAGGGATCTTTGAGGTGCAAGCTGCAAAAATCTCACTAGAGATGGCAGACAATTCAAGAAAACAAGCTTATGGACTTATAGAGGATGTTCTGGTAAAGATTGAAGACCATTACATCCCTGCTGATTTCATAGTCCTAGAAACTGGGAAGTGCATGGATGAATCCATCATCCTTGGCAGACCCTTTCTAGCCACAGCAAAGGCTGTGATTGATGTGGACAGAGGAGAATTGATCATTCAAGTGAATGAAGAATCCTTTGTGTTTAAGGCTCAAGGATATACCTCTGTCACCATGGAGAGGAAGCATGAAGAGCTTCTCTCAAAACAGAGTCAAACAGAGCCCCCACTGTCAAACTCTAAGTTTGGTGTTGGGAGGCCACAACCAAATTCTAAGTTTGGTGTTGAACCCCCACATTCAAACTCTAAGTTTGGTGTTGGGAGGTTCCAACATTGCTCTGAGTATCTGTGAGGCTCCATGAGAGCCCACTGTCAAGCTACTGACATTAAAGAAGCGCTTGTTGGGAGGCAACCCAATGTTATATTTATCTAATTTTCCTTTGTTATTTTATGTTTTCTGTAGGTTGATGATCATGGGAAGTCACAAAATCAATAAAAAAAGAAAAAACAGAATGAAAAACAGAAAGAAAAATAGCACACCCTGGAGGAAGACTTTGCTGGCGTTTAAACGCCAGTAAGGGCAGCAAATGGGCGTTTAATGCCCAGTCTGGCACCATTCTGGGCGTTTAACGCCAGAAAGGGGCACCAGACTGGCGTTAAACGCCAGGAAAGGGCAAAAAGCTGGCGTTAAACACCAGAAATGGGCACCAGCCCGGCGTTTAACGCCAGAATTGGCATAGAGAGCATTTTTGCTCCCCACTTGGTGCAGGGATGACTTTTCCTTGACACAGGATCTGTGGACCCCACAGGATCCCCACCTACCCCACCACTCTCTCTCTTCTTCACCCATTCACCAATCACCTCAACACCTCTTCCCCAAAAACCCCTCACCTATCAAATCCCATCTTTCTCTTCACCACTCACATCCATCCTTCATAAAACCCCACCTACCTCACCATTCAAATTCAAACCACTTTCCCTCCCAAACCGACCCTCACATAGCCGAACCTTACCCCTCTCTCCACTCCTATATAAACCCATCTTTACCACCTCATTTTCACACAACCTAACCACTACTCTCTTCTTTCTTCTTTTGCTCGAGGACGAGCAAACCTTTTAAGTTTGGTGTGGTAAAAGCATTGCTTTTTGTTTTTCCATAACCATTTATGGCATCCAAGGCCAGAGAAACCTCTAGAAAGGGGAAAGGGATGGCAAAAGCTTTCACCTCCGAGTCATGGGAGATGGAGAGACTCATCTCAAGGGTGCATCAAGACCACTTCTATGAAGTTGTGGCCATGAAGAAGGTGATCCCCGAGGTCCCTTTCAAACTCAAAAAGAGTGAATATCTGGAGATCCGACATGAGATCCGAAGAAGAGGTTGGGAAGTTCTTACCAACCCCATTCAACAAGTCGGAATCTTAATGGTTCAAGAGTTCTATGCTAATGCATGGATCACCAAGAACCATGATCAAAGTGTGAACCCGGACCCAAAGGATTGGCTTACAATGGTTCGGGGGAAATACTTATATTTTAGTCCGGAAAATGTAAGGTTGGCATTCAACTTGCCCATGATGCAAGGCGATGAACACCCTTACACTAGAAGGGTCAACTTTGATCAAAGGTTGGACCAAGTCCTCATAGACATTTGTGAATAGGGTGCTCAATGGAAGAGAGATTCAAGAGGAAAGCCGGTTCAACTGAGAAGGCATGACCTCAAGCCCGTGGCTAGAGGATGGTTGGAGTTTATCCAACGCTCAATCATTCTGACTAGCAACCGGTCCGAAGTTACCATAGATCGGGCTATCATGATTCATAGCATCATGATTGGAGAGGAAGTAGAAGTTCATGAGGTTATATCCCAAGAACTTTATAAGGTGGCGGACAAGTCCTCTACCTTGGCAAAGTTAGCCTTTCCTCATCTCATTTGTCACCTCTGTTATTCAGTTGGAGTTGACATAAAGGGAGACACCCTCATTGATGAGGACAAGCCCATCACTAAGAAAAGGATGGAGCAAACAAGAAACCCCTCTCATCATGAAATCCCTGAGATGCCTCAAGGGATGCACTTTCCTCCACAAAACTATTGGGAGCAAATCAATACCTCCCTAGGAGAATTGAGTTCCAACATGGGACAACTAAGGGTGGAGTACCAAGAACATTCCATCCTCCTCCATGAAATTAGAGAAGATCCAAGAATCATGAGAGAGGAGCAACAAAGGCAAGGAAGAGACATTGAGGAGCTCAAGCACTCCATAAGATCTTCAAGAGGAAGAACAAGCTGCCATCACTAAGGTGGACCCGTTCTTTAATCTCCTTGTTCTTTATTTTTCTGTTTTTCGAAAAATCATGCTTATGTTTATCTATGTTTGTGTCTTATGATCATTAGTGTCTTAGTGTCTATGCCTTAAAGTTATGAATGTCCTATGAATCCATCACCTTTCCTAAATGAAAAATGTTCTTAATTGAAAAAGAGAAGAATTGCATGAATTTTAAATTTTATAACAGATTAATTATTTTGATGTGGTGGCAATATTTTGGTTTCTGAATGTATGCTTGAACAGTGCATAAATCTTTTGAATTTGTTGTTCATGAATGTTGGCTCTTGAAAGAATGATGAAAAAGGAGACATGTTACTGAGGATCTGAAAAATCATAAAAATGATTCTTGAAGCAAGAAAAAGCAGTGAATACAAAAAAAAGGAAAGAGAAAAACGAAAAAAAAAGAAAGAGAGAGAAAAACGAAAAAAAGAGAGAGAGAAAACAAAAAAAATAAAGTTGTGATCCAAAGCAAAAAGAGTGTGCTTAAGAACCCTGGACACCTCTAATTGGGGACTCTAGCAAAGCTGAGTCACAATCTGAAAAGGTTCACCCAGTTTTGTGTCTGTGGCATGTATGTATCCGGTGGTAATACTGGAAGACAGAGTGCTTTGGGCCACGGCCAAGACTCATAAAGTAGCTGTGTTCAAGAATCATCATACTTAACTAGGAGAATCAATAACACTATCTGGATTCTGAGTTCCTCTAGAAGCCAATCATTCTGAATTTCAAAGGATAGAGTGAGATGCCAAAACTATTCAGAGGCAAAAAGTTAAAGCCCCGCTCATCTAATTAATACTGATCTTCATAGATGTTTTTGGAGTTCATTGCATATTCTCTTCTTTTTATCTTATTTGATTTTCAGTTGCTTGGGGACAAGCAACAATTTAAGTTTGGTGTTGTAATGAGCGGATAATTTATACGCTTTTTGGCATTGTTTTTAGTATGTTTTTAGTATGTTTTAGTTAGTTTTTAGTATATTTTTATTAGTTTTTAGTTAAAATTCACTTTTCTGGACTTTACTATGAGTTTGTGTGTTTTTCTGTGATTTTAGGTATTTTCTGGCTGAAATTGAGGGACCTGAACGAAAATCTGATTCAGAGGCTGAAAAGGACCGTAGATGCTGTTTGATTTTGACCTCCCTGCACTCGAAGTGGATTTTCTGGAGCTACAGAAACCCAATTGGCGCGATCTCAACTGCGTTGGAAAGTAGACATCCTGGGTTTTCTGGCAATATATAATAGTTCATACTTTGCCCGAGATTTGATGGCCCAAACCGGCGTTCCAAATCAGCTCAAAACTGCCCGGCGTTAAATGCCGGAACTGGCACAAGAATGGGAGTTAAACGCCCAAACTGGCACAAAAGCTGGCGTTTAACTCCAAGAGAAATCTCTACACGAAAATGCTTCAATGCTCAGCCCAAGCACACACCAAGTGGGCCCGGAAGTTGATTTTTATGTCATTTACGCATCCTTGTAAACCCTAGGCTACTAGTTCTCTACAAATAGGACCTTCTACTTGTATTCTTATTTTGGTATGTATCTTTAGTCTTATGTTATCTTAGATCATGGGGGCTAGCCTCACGGCCATGCCTAGACCTTGTTCTTATATATTTTCAACGGTGGGGTTTCTACACACCATAGATTAAGGTGTGGAGCTCTGCTGTACCTCGAGTATTAATGCAATTACTATTGTTCTTCTATTCAATTCAGCTTGTTCTTGTTCTAAGATATCACTTGTTCTTCAACTTGATGAATGTGATAATCCGTGACACTCATCATCATTCTCACCTATGAACGTGTGCCTGACAACCACCTCCGTTCTACCTTAGATTGAGTGGATATCTCTTGGATCCCTTAATCAGAATCTTTGTGGTATAAGCTAGAATAGATGGCGGCATTCAAGAGAATCCGGAAGGTCTAAACCTTGTCTGTGGTATTCTGAGTAGGATTCAATGATTGAATGACTGTGATGAGCTTCAAACTCCTGAAGGCTGGGCGTTAGTGACAGACGCAAAAGAATCATTGGATTCTACTCCAACCTGATTGAGAACAGACAGATGATTAGCCGTGCCGTGACAGGGTGCGTAGAACATTTTCACTGAGAGGATGGGAGGTAGCCACTAACAACGGTGAAACCCTACATACAGCTTGCCATGGAAAGGTGTAAGAAGGATTGGATGAAGGCAGTAGGAAAGCAGAGAGACGGAAGGGACAAAGCATCTCCATTCGCTTATCTGAAATTCTCACCAATGAATTACATAAGTATCTCTATCTTTATGCTTTATTCATATATCATCCATAACCATTTGAATCTGCCTGACTAAGATTTACAAGGTGACCATAGCTTGCTTCATACCAACAATCTCCGTGGGATCGACCCTTACTCGCGTAAGGTTTATTACTTGGACGACCCAGTGCACTTGCTGGTTAGTTGTGCGAAGTTGTGATAAAGAGTTGAGATTACAATTGTGCGTACCATGTTGATGGCGCCATTGATGATCACAATTCCGTGCACTATTCTCAAGGGTATGTCAATGATCACTTGAGTCCTATGAGGGTTGGAAGTGCATCAAATACCAAGGTGGTCTTTGGGAGAACATTATGACTGTTGTGTCTCTGTTAGAGATTCGGATATTTTTTGAGTTAGTGAACAAAGCGAGGGTTGTTGAGGATTGTTCTAAGAAAGTGGCATTGGCAAGGAACACTCGTGGACGCAACAACAACAGAGGCCGTGGAAAGCATTTTCAGCCTAGAGCCCATAACTTCAAAAGGGGTGGACACACTTTTCAATACCCTTAAGGTCAAGGAAATTTTAGGAGAAACAACTATGATCAGTACCTCCAGGAAAAAGAAAGAGGTGGATGCTTTATTTGTGGACTGCCTGGACACCTGGCAAGGGACTGCACTCGTGGGAGAAACCAGAATGAGGTTCAGAACCAACATCAAGGCCGAGTATTTGCAGTGCATGCCGCTGATGCGACCAAGTTAGATTTGTCGATGAGAGGTAAAGGTTTTATTTGCGATCTCATGTTGATTGCATTGTATGATACACGAGCTTCACATTCATTCATTACATTTGATAAGGCTACTGAACTAGGGTTGAGAATCTCAGACTTAGCTTTTAGCTTGCATGTGCATACCCCGTCTCAAACAGTTGTAACTAGATTAGGTTGTAGGCAGATACCTTTCAAGATCGAGGATAGATCTTTTGTTCATGACTTATTCTATTTGCTGATGCTTGGATTGGAGATGATTTTGGGGTTTGATTGGTTGTCAAAGAACCGAGTGCTATGATTGCTTTAAGCAATCAATTCACTTTATGTCAGAAGCTAAAGGAGGAGTAGTTGTAGCTGAGGGATCTTACCTGAACTCTGTAATGGTGAAATGTAGTGGAAAAGAATGTCAGGTTTATATACTTTTAGCTATGAATGCTTTAGGTGATGAACAAAAGTTAGACCGAATTTCGGTAGTTAGGGATTTTTCCGAAGTGTTTTCTGAAGATATTCCCAAATTTTCACCTCAAAGGGAAATTGAATTCGTGATAGACTTGGTGCCGGGAGCCAGACCAGTGTCAATTACGCTGTAGAGAATGGCTCTGAGTGTATCTCCATGGAGAGCACCAATTTTATTGGTGGAAAAGAAAGGCGGAGGAATGCGACTCTGTGCGGACTACCAGCAGTTGAACAAAGTGGCGGTGAAGAATAATTAACCATTGCTATGGATCGATAACTTAATAGATCAATTGCAATGAGCTGGGGTGTTTTCGAAGATCGATTTGAGGTCAAGTTATCATCAGATAAGGGTGAAGGAGGAGGATATTCCGAAGACGGTGTTTAGAACATGCTATGGTCACTATGAATACGCAGTGATGACCTTTGGGTTGACGAATGTAACTGCTATGTTCATGGATTACAAGAACAGAGTATTATTCTCTGAAGCGGTTGACTTTCTCCATTATTATTCTCTCTCAATCAAGAAAACGTTCATTGTCCTTTTTCTAGTATTCAACATTCAGGTATTCTAAGTTTCAACATTCATCACTCTAGTTTTATTTGATCTAATTAGAAATTTAACTCGATATTTGCTTGCTCAATCCTTTAATCCTCGTGGAAATGATATCCACTCAACGTGGTATTACTTGAACGATCTGGTGTACTTACCGATATCTGTGAGCTTTACTTTTCACTCATTACTCCTTCAACTTACTGACCTCCGCCTGAGATTGTTGGAGCTTTCCATCCAGAAGGAGCACATGGGATAGCATCGGCTTTGCCTTACGAACAATGGCTGCCCACGAAGAAGGGCACGACAGACTTCACCTAACCGAAGACATCACAATCGGGAAAGAAATCCTCAGTGCACGGTAGCAGATGTTGATTAATAAAGGCTGGAGCATCAAAATGCCGGTCTATCGTGGAAGCAACGGGCCACTCTTCCTCCAGATTCTCCCCGATACTCCCCTCAACTGGCCACTTCGGCTTCTTAGCAACATCGAGAACAAAAATTTCCAAAACCTCAACCTCACTACCAGCCACCTCCATCGCATCTACCTCCTGAGAGACCGTCTACGAGTCCAGCTGAGTCATGGATTGAGGAGTCGATCATGAAGCCCTATCAACCCCACATCGAAAGTTAGGGAGGAAAGCAGTGATAAACCACTATTCTATGGTTTATATTGTATTTAATTGAGTGGTTTTATCAAGCTTTTCACCCACTTATTCATATGATTTGCATGATTTTACAATTCCTTCCTAGTTTAGTTCTATGATTGAAAACATGCTCTTTGGTCTTAATTTAGCTAATCTTAATCCTCTCCTATCACCATTCGATGCCTTGATCTGTGTGTTAAGTATTTCAGGCTTCATAGGTCAGGAATGGCTTAGAGAATAAAGAGGAAGCATGCAAAAATGGAAGGAACACAAGGATTTGAGGAGATGACCAGCGAGAAGTCACGCATCGCATGGCTCACGCGACCACGTGAAATGGAAGAAATCAGAGTGACGCGATCGCGTGCCTAACGCGACCACGCAGATTGGAAGCTGCACGAACGACGCTAATGCATGGATGACGCGCACGCGTGATACGATAAACGCTGAGTGACGCAATCGCGCGGACGACGCAGACGCGTGACGTGCGCGATCTGTAGAATTACAAAAGTCGCTGGCAGAGATTCTGGGCCGTATTTCAACCCAGTTTTCGGTCCAAAAACACAGATTAAAGTCAGGGAACATGCAGAGACTCAACATGCTATTCATTACTCACAATTTTAGGTTTTAGATGCAGTTTTTAGAGAGAGAGAGAGAGGCTCTCTCCTCTCTTATGATTTAGGATTAGGATTAGGATTAGGATTTCAATTTCTTCATCACAGGTTCAATGTTCCTTCAATTTATTTTCTACTTTTATTTATTACTTTAGTTGATTATTTGATGTTGCCAATTTGGCTTATGGATTTCTATGTTCAATCTAACTTTCTATTTAATATAATTTGAGGTATTTCAGACTTATGATTGTTTTCTCTAATTTATGTTATTGATGTTTGGGCTCTATCTAAATTATTTTCATTCAAGTAGATTTTATTCCCTTTTGGCTTTGGTTGATTAATTGGTAACTCTTGAGTTGTCAAACTCATTGTTAACTGAAAATTGGGATCCTTCAAGAATTAATTCGAGTTCCAATAACTCTAGCCTTTCCCAAGGAATTAAAATCAATTCATCCACTTGACTTACCTTCATAGTTAGAGGTTGACTTAGTGGGAGAAAAATCTAATTCTCATCACAATTGATAAGGATAACTAAGATAGGAATTCCAGTTTCTCATACCTTGCCAAAAGTCTATTTTACAGTTATTTGTTTATTTTACTTGCCATTTAAATTACTTGTTCCTCATCTTTAAAACCCCGATTTACAATCTTCATAACCAATAATAAGAACATACCTCCCTGTAATTCCTTGAGAAGACGACCCGAGGTTTAAATACTTCGGTTATCAATTTATTTAGGGGTTTGTTACTTGTGACAACCAAAACGTTTGTAAGAAAGGTTGATTGCCTGGTTTAGTAACTATACTTACAACGAGAGTTTACTATAACTTCTAAACCATCAATCTTCAGTTCTTCAAGCAGCCATCAACCTAGCAAGAGTCGCTGCCCACTAGCCATCTCAATTGGAAAACACAACCAAAAAGAAAATTTGATAAGTTTTAAGCTTGTAAAGACTATAAGTAAAAGCAAAACACACTTAAAAACACACCGATGTAAGTACGACACTCCACCGGATCACCCATAATGTCTTGATGGTTCAACGGCCTATCCCCAAAAATTACCAACAGAACATCGGCAATATCTTTATTTTCGGGAGACAGCCCCTCATAGGTAGTCTTCCTTAAATAAGACGAACCCGTGCCAAAATTTAATAAGTGGCAAATCGGTGCACACCTTGCAAAGTCAACCAGAAAGGGGGGCTCCCCGAGTAGGGTAGACCTGAAAATACTCCTTCTTAAACACGTGGAAGGAAACTTCAAACAAACCGAACACCCGGCAATTCGTCAGAGCTCTGAAGGACACATAACCCTTCATATGCTTTCCCTCTTTAATTGGGATAGTGCACAAGAAAAAAATACAAGAAAAATTCCATCTGGGAAGGAAGTTCTAAATATTCACAGACTAACTCAAAAGTTTGGAACGCTGTCCAACTGTTTGGGTGTAGTTGCAACGGCGCCACTGAACATCAGATCAAAATGTCCTGAACGAAGGTGAAGAAAGGGAGCTGCACCCCCAACGTCATGAACCTGGGCTCATAAATCCACATCTAGTTGGAAACACAAGGGGAGTCAGAGTTAATGTAACAAACTCTTTTGTCCTCCCCGGTGAATGCCAACTCATACTACCGCTCTGCATCACTGCCTCAACGCACCACACCCTCATCCCAAAGCTTCTGAAGGTCCTCCTCCATAAGTCGGGAAGGCGTACCCATCACATTAGAGGTCACCCAATAGTAATAGTTAGGAACACCTCTGGCCAGGTAAACGAGAACCCTAGTACCCTCAAATCTCCGCCGAACCATACTTATAACCAAAAGGGTACCACCATCAGCCCGCTCTCTAAAAAAGGATGAACACAAAATTCTACACTAAAATCTACCAAGCACCTAAAAATAACCCAAAAAATAGTGGTACCCTCTATCGTTCCTACCACTACCACATAGTAATCACCTAACATGTGGAAAAAAACAGAAGCAATACAATGTACGGATGACCAAGATAAATACAAACACCAACCTGTTTGCAGAAAACGAATGGAAATGATAAAGAAACACGAAGCAGGAGAAATGCAACCCCAGCAACCACCCAAAAGTGTAGCAGAGAGCATTTTTGAACAAAAAAATGAGAGATGGTAGAGAAAATGAAGGAGATAGAGGGGAACGGTTACAAGTGAAAGGAAATATAGAATAAAGAAAACAAAGGGAAGCAGTTACAAGCAAAAAAGAAATAGAAACCACCCAACATTACGAATGGAAATACAGAGGGACGAAGGACAAAAGAGAAAAATCCAAACCTCTCTCCTCCCATTAAGTGTCATTATGACACCTTCGAAGCCACAACCGACAGACACCATAATCAAGAAACGCAACGGACAAGGGATAGGATGTCCAAGCATTCTAAACACCCACGGATTCCTGACCTTGGCCAAAAGCACGGGGTAGCACTACATCTTCCAACACGAGGTCCATGACCTCCGAAGCCATGAAGAAACGAACTCTATCAGTGGTGAGATTAAGCATGCATAGCCTCCCACTCGGCGGGCAACTGTTCCAGACACGGTCATCGGGTCCCCAAAATGTCTAAGTAACGACCTAATTTCCCAATACGAGGCCCTCTTTGTGGCCCAAACTAGCCAAGAGATCACAAATCTCTAACTGATGAGCGGATATTTCATACGCTTTTTGGGGGTAATTTCATGTAGATTTTAGCATGTTTTAATTAGTTTTTAGTAGAATATTATTAGTTTTTAGGCAAAAAATCATATTTTTGGACTTTACTATGAGTTTGTGTGTTTTTCTATGATTTCAAGTATTTTCTGGCTGAAATTGAGGGAGCTGAGCAAAAATCTGAGTTAGGCTGAAAAAGGATTGCTGATGCTGCTAGATTCTGACCTCCCTGCACTCGAAATGAATTTTCTAGAGCTACAAGAGTCCAATTGGCGCGCTCTTAACGGCGTTGGAAAGTAGACAACCAGGACTTTCCAGAAATATATAATAGTCCATACTTTGCGCGAAGATAGATGACGTAAACTGGCGTTCAACGCCAGTATCATGCTGCTGTCTGGCGTCAGAAACAGGTTACAAGCTGGAGTTCAACGCCAGAAACAGGTTACAACCTGGCGTTGAACGCCCAAAACAGCCCCAGGCACGTGAGAAGCTTAAGTCTCAGCCCCAGCACACACCAAGTGGGCCCCAGAAGTGGATTTCTGCACTATCTATCATAGTTTACTCATTTTCTGTAAACCTAGATTACTAGTTTACTATTTAAATAACTTTTAGAGATTTACTTTGGACCTCTTGACATTTTCAGATCTGAATTATACACTCTTTGGCAGCATGAGTCTCTAAACTCCATTGTTGGGGGTGAGGAGCTCTGCAGCGTCTCGATGAATTAATGCAAGTACTTTTGTTTTCCATTCAAACACCCTTGTTCTTATCTAAGATGTTCATTCGCGCTTAATTATGGAGAAGGTGATGATCCGTGACACTCATCACCTTCCTCAATCCATGAACGTGTGCCTGACAACCACCTCCGTTCTACATCAGATTGAATGAGTATCTCTTAGATTCCTTAATAAGAATCTTCGTGGTATAAGCCGGATCGATGGCGGCATTCATGAGAATCTGGAAAGTCTAAACCTTGTCTGTGGTATTTCGAGTAGGATTCTGGGATTGAATGACTGTGACGAGCTTCAAACTCCTGAAGGCTGGGCGTTAGTGACAAACGCAAAAGAATCAATGGATTCTATTCCAACCTGATTGAGAACCGACAGATCATTAGCCGTGCTGTGACAGAGCATTTGGACCATTTTCACTGAGAGGATGGGAAGTAGCCATTGACAATGGTGACACCCTACATAGAGCTTGCCATGGAAGGAACCTTGCGTGTGGGAAAAGGATTTCAAGGAAAATTTGAAATTCAGAGGACAAAGCATCTCCAAAACTCCAACATATTCTCCATTATTAAAGTAACAACTATTTATTTTATGCCCTTTTTACTTTATACGAGGCTAAAGAACCCTATTGGTATCCTGACTAAGATTAATAAAATAAACATAGCTTGCTTCAAACCAATAATCTATGTGGGATCGACCCTTACTCGCGTAAGGTATTACTTGGACGACCCAGTGCACTTGCTGGTTAGTTGTACGGATTGCAAACTCGTGAACTACTAACTAACATTCAAATTCGAATATCTCCCTTATCTTAGTCAACAAGATAGGATAAATAACACATAAGATAACAACACAAACTATAACCCTCAGGTACGTTACACACTCATAACCCTCATCTATACCTCTTAGATCCATTCTGACTTCAGCATCAGAGTGTCTTTGTAGGTACCACTCCCTGCAGCTCCAAAAGTCTGATCACGTCATCACCAAGACCGACGAGTCCTTGATCCTTCCCTCAACTCATACCAGCGAAGTCTCGAACACTTACCATATAAAAAAAATTATATTTGTCATATTATTTTTTTTCGTTAATGTAGAACGTCTCAGTTTATGAGTATGCATTTTTATCATGTTTTTAAATAATTTGAGAACATTTTTATCGATAACAAAATTTGAAGGCATTTTTGTCAACAAAAAAAATTTTAAGTAATATTTTTTGCAGTTTATCCTATCAAAAATATTAGGTGACCAAATATTTTTAGTAACAAAGTTATATGTAGGCATTTCTTTTTTTTTCTCCTCCTGCTGCCCTTTCTCTCTTATATTTTTTTTTCTTTCATGTTTTCTCTTTTTTCTGATGTATCTTCTTTGTTTGTTTATTTTTTTTTATAAATTTAAAATTTTTAAAGAAAACATATGAAAAAGAAATACAAAAATTTATCGACAACAAACAAAGAATTTTTTTAAAGATAACCTCAAAATTTTGAAGACAAACTTAGGAAAAAAACACATAAATTTATTGACGATAAACATATAAACTTTTACAAGGTAGACACAACACATTTTTTAAGAGAAACATAGCTGACAAGAAAAAAATACAAAAATTTATTAACGATTAACACTTAAACTTTTGTAGTAATAAATATAGAAATATTTTGAAGAGATACATACATAGTAGGGGAAAAAATACATAACTTTATTGCGGAAAAGTGCAGAAATTTTTTAAGGGTAAATACAATTCTTTAAAAGAAAAAACATAGCTAGAAATTAAAGAAAATTCAAAAAATTATTGAAATTAGATATAAATAGGTTGTAGTGATAAATATACAAATTTTTAACGTAAACATAGCTTTTTGAAAAGAAACATAACTAAAAGAAAATACAGAAAATTATGGATAAAAAATACAAAAATTTTATATTGATGAACACAATAATTTTTTGAAGAGAAACATAGAAAGAAAAATACAATTTTTTTTACGATGAATACAAAAAATATATTCAAATTATATTTTTGTGTTATTTAACTAAAATTTATGCATTTTTTTTTTAGCTAAATGTTCTTTGTTTCACTTTTAGTATTATTCAACTAAAATATCAGTATACAATCTAAAGTAATTTCTCTGTTATTCAATTAATATTTCTTTGTTATACTACTAAAATTTAATTTTTGTGTTTTTTAACGGAAATTTTCATGTTTTTTAATAACTAAATTTTCTTGGATCATTCAATTAATAAATTTGCATAGTTAAACAAAATTTCTGTTTTAACTAAAATTTATGTGTTTTTTAACTAAATTTTTTATGTTTTGTTTGCCAATAAGAACAATATCCAAGAGGGGTGAATTGAATATATAATATAAACACTATGATAAACTTTCAAATAGTAAAAGAGTCTTATAAATAAAGGTTTAGTTAACATATATCCTTTTAAATGATAAACTTATTATTAATAAAAAATTTTAAATATTTTTATTTAATAAATACAAAATAAATATATTAAAATTTAAATATTTTATATTTTTAATAAAATTTTTTAATTTTATAATCTTAAAATGTGTTCTAAAAATATAAGATAGATAAACCATATAAATAAATGCACAAAAGAAACCCCCAAACATTTATGAGGAGTTATATGTTTTATACCATTTTAAAACGTAAATTTAATATAAAAGAGACAAGAATAAAGAGAAATAATTTAATAAATTTAGTGTTAGTTTGGATTGGCTTATTTGAATAAAAAAAATTATTAAAAATTAAATACTTCTATTAAGTTTTAAATATGTTTGGATGCATCTTTTAAAAACATATTTTTATTAAAAAAATAAATTATTTGTTTTTTTTTTAAACGCCAACAATACCTTATTTTTTTTTTTAAAAAAAAAAGTAGAAGTAAAAAATGTTTTAAATATTTAAAATCTCTTTTTACAAAAGTGTGTATAAATATAAAATAGTTTTTTTCTATTAAAAACAATTAATTTTTTTCAAAAGTACTTTTTTCATTTACACCATTTAACCAATCAATTATATAAGTGTCAGTTTTTAACAAGAAAGATGGCTAATTTGCAAGTATGAATTGAACTTCTATATGCCTTGGAGTGGCCATTGTTCTTGGCTTAAAATACTCCAGAAAGTGCTGCAACCTAGCCAAAGTTAAGAACCACTTTGCCATTGGTTGAATTGAACTTCTTACACCTTTGACCTCCTCATAAGGTTCTTTGTTCTAGGCATGGTTTGAGAATTTTGATTGGTGGGTTTTGTAGAGGAGAATGCGGGAATAAGAATATGTGATTTGTATGTGATGGGTGTTCATATTTTGTAAGGTAATCCAGAGAGAAGTTAGAGATTTTTAGGATAAAAGAGAGCTTTTAGGATTTAATGGAGGTTTGAATGTGTTTGAGTGAGTGAAGCCACGAGGAAGAAAGAGGCTCACATGCAAAAATACACCAGCCAATTGGTTAAGATCTTTTCAATCGATTGGTAATGATATCCAATCAACTAGCTGTAACGAATTTCTCCAATTTTGAAATTTTCTCCAATTCAATCAATTGCCTAAACCCGCCAATAGATTGGTTAAGTTTTCGATTTGTGATATCAATCAATTGTCTGCAACTTTGTGTAACCAAATTGCAAAATTCTTCTATGCAATCGATTGATTCTTCGTTGTAATTGATTGTTTTGCCCTGCTTTCACTACAAGAAAAATACCTATTCAGCCACACTTTTTTTAAGCTACATTTGAAAAGTGTAGCCTATTCACGTGTTGCCTTTTTATAAGAGAAAAGGAAACACAAATGCGGCATCATTTAGAAAGTGTAGCCTTAGGTATTATAGAAATCACTTATAAAGCGTAGCCTTAACTTAAGAGTTATGGGTTCACTTTTTACACCAAAGAGAACACTTTTAAAGTGTAGCCTATTTGTCATATTTCAGGTGCATTTTAAAAGTGTTGCCTAATGTATTTCAAGTCAAATATGTCAACACTTAGTAAATTTTTTCACCTTTCACCAAATATACAAGCACGCGTACAGTAAACACTTAGGCAAATAAAAACAAAATAACATGGCCACTGAAAACCTCACTCGTGATCCCTAGCTACCATTCCCTTCATCACCCCCAAATCAGAGAAGACCACTGACGGCGTCACCACTCACGGCGTCACCGCTCACGGTGTCACCATCTCCATCACTCACTCATCTTCATCACTCACCTCTCACCACGCCGCCACTCATCTTCATCACCGGTTCTCTTTGCTGCGCGCTGACATCAGGAAGATCGACTCTACGCTCGACTAAAAGCTTCTCTATATTCGCTCACCGTCGTCAAGAAAGGTATGTATCACCTTCATTTGGTTTCTAAAATCTGAGAGGGTAGGGTTCCGATTTTCGGGTTGCAATTTGGGGGTTTTGTACAAAATCCTTTGAATTCGTAAATTGATGAACATGCATGCTAATCTTGCGGCGTAGGAGAACTCAGAATTTGCTGGTTTCATTCCGTTATTGCTGCGGCGCAGCAGAACTCGTGAATTTGGGATTGTTGCGGCACAAGAGATCGAACTCGTGAATTTGGGATTGGGGTTTCATTCCGTTTACGCAGGTGAGTGATGTATAGTTCGTAAGCCAACTTTCATTTTAATTCCTTATTCATATACATTATCTTTCAGTATAACAGAGGAACAACTTCACATTATTTTTACGATTTTAGTTCCTAAGTTCCTAACTGAATCTACATTATAATAATTCTTATAAGTCAGAATTTCAATTGGATCCCAATTTTTTTTAAGTATATAATATTTACTAATAAATGTAAACAAAATATTTATATTATTTGTTGTGTCATACCCTGTTGAACATGAAACGAATCTACCAGTGGATTTTGCCATTTTGATTATATCCGGTAGAAAAATTTTACTTTTGGTAAATGGTTTTTGATTGGTGAGCTTGTTCTGAATTTTGGATGATGTTGTAGTAACTATGAGTTTGGGTTGGGAAATTTTTTTGTTGTTCTCTTCTTGCATACTTTTAATTTTTTTTCCCTTAAGTAGTCACACTAAACCTTTTGGTTCAGTTATTATTGTCTATTATGAATGGATTTTGAGTGAAAAGCTTTGTTATATATGATGATTGATGAAGAAGCTTCCCTTTCCATCCATAATTACTTGTTCTATTAGGAATACACAAACTCAATTACATTCCAGCACTTCCTTTTTATTTTTTCCCTCTGATTTCTCCAATTCAAATCAATTTGCACTTTTTAAAACTTGAATAATTAAAATCTTGTGTGTAGAGCAGTGTCAAAATTGGGACATAGATTTTATATATAATAGATTTTGATATGTCAAAGTAGTGGAGTTAGCTGTGTTAGCTTTTAGGGAAGTTTGAAGTTAGAGCCCTAGTGACACTTAAAAGGCATATCTAGTTCTAAAAGACATGCAAACTTTTAACTAATTAAAAGGAAACTGTGATTTTTTAGAGATCTATTGTCATAAAAATAAAATTTGAGTTTCGTAATTTAATTGATTTGTAGTGTTTTCTAGGGAATATAATGTTGTAGTGCGTTTTATATTGTAGAGCACTTTGATTTGATTTGATTTATAATGTTGTACTATATAAATCAAGAAGTTAGGGAAAGGACACTTCAACTAATGAGAACTATGGGCTCTTATCCCTGAAGGTGGACCCTCACAGATAAAGCACCCACTTATTTCCTCTGCAATTGGTTTTCTTCTCAGTATCATAACATCAACTTACTATATAGATAAGATAAGAAAATAGTTTTTAGTTTGATTGAGATTGTTCAATATTCCAAGCAAACTGCATATACTCCTTAATAAGAAATTTGAAGCGTAGCAGTGAGCAGTGAAATCTAAGCTGAAATCACAGATATTGATATTGTTAGGGACAAGTACTAACTTGCCTTGTTTTGAGGGCATCAGTGGCACAGATCAATAATAAAAAAGTCGCCTCAGAGAAATCTCATGAATTTTGGCCTCTTTTAAGTGGTAGTTTTGTTTGTTTATTACTTTTGAGAATAACTTTGATTAGAAAATATAATAGTAGTAAGTAGTAACAGAGCAGAGCAACACATGGAGGCAAAATCTTGGTAGCATTTATTAAGGTAATGGTAATAATGTGTTAAAATATGAGTCTTCACGTTATCATCATACTCTATCACTTGATAATAATTCACATCACTCACTGTCTCACTCTACCCACCTCCATCTATTTTCATAACTTTACTTTTATTTTTTAAAGTTAGAACTTCCAAGGTTATATTATATCACAGGCTCTGATCCGTAACAACTTCAAATTCGTGACTTATTGAGATTTATGATAATATTTTTATTCTTAATTATAAGTCGTTTAATAGTCAAACTGGTCTATGTGAAAAGATTTACGTTGTTCAATTCTGCATACTCCACATATAAAATAGTAATACTCCATTATATGTAGGACTGGCCAAAAATCCATTGTTTTTAAAATAAAAAGGGCCTTAAGACAATAGTGAAATACATTTTCATTATTATTTTGCTGCTTGAAAAGGGATAATCGGAAATGTATAAAAATTCCTAACTGCAATATCAATATCAAGCATTTCCATATTCACGTCCACCAAAATTGACAGATTTCTATATATAATGTGACCAATGACAAGGCCCAAAGAGGCGCATGGATGACCCATGTGGTTTGCATGAATGGCTGCCAAGTTCATGGCTTACCAATTACCAGGATAATATTTTGATTAGCTCATGACTTACCATTAAATCGTCTCACTTCTACTGACCTGAATTGAGTTTTGGGAAGCAAGATTGCTTTCTTTTATTTTTAGTTACTCAGTTACTCACGCTTTGGATTTGAATTTTGGGCTGTTATCAGATTGCTTTTATTTTCCAAATAAGTTACCGACCTGAATTGAGATTTTTTATTTTTTTCCCTTTCATTTTAATTATATCAGTTTAGAATTTATGAAAATAAATCAAGACTAAATATGATTATAGTCTAATCTCTTAGAATTTTACTTGGTAACAAACAGATTGAAGTTTTTGGTTAAAGCTCCCAAGTGGATTTTGTCAAAATATTGATCGTGTCATGGCAAGGTACAATGCATACTTTTTCTTTTCACTTTATTATTATGCTATTAATTCATGTGTAGCTCCAGGTTGATTGCCTTTATTAGTTATGAAGTTGCAATTTAACTTATTATTTATGTACTATAAATTCTTTGTTTTCCTTAATTTGTTTTGCTTCAGCGAGTTTCTAGTAAAATGCTTAGAGAATTACTTCTAAGACTAGGAACTATTTCCTAACCGAACTACAAGGCTATGAAGTCCATTTCATAGCCCATGCCCCTTATATTTCATAACACCCTTCCTCCTCTACTCTTGTTATCTTCACTTTATGACCCCTTATAAATTTAATAATTATTGATTAGGTTTTGTGATATGCCAAAGGATTGGATGGATCTACCGAGGTATAGCGAAGAGTATATCAATGATGTTATTAGTTTCTTAGAGTTTGCATACTTTGAGGGAGAACCGGACGGACAACAAATTCAATGTCCTTGTAAGAGGTGTTGTAACATTGAGTGGTATAGAAGAGATGTGGTATTTGACCATTTAGTAGCCGACGGATTTGTTAAGGGATATAGAACATGGATTAATCACGGGGAATGGACAATCCCGATGGTGGTTGATGATGACACGGATGATGAAGGTGCACGCGATGACATCGAAGGACTGCTTAATGATGCATTTGGAGATCATGCTGAGGGTGTTACTGTAGGTCCCAATAAAGAGGCTAAAAAGTTTTATAATTTAATAGATGGGGCAAGTCAAGAGTTATACCCGGGCTGCAAGAAATTTTCTACATTATCTTTTACCATATGCCTGTACTTGTTAAAGTGTTTGCACGGTTGGAGTAATGCCTCCTTCACTTCCCTTCTTGAGCTATTGAAAGAGGCCATGCTTGAAATTAACATACCTCCATCTTTCCATAACACGAAGGCTATGATAAGAGATTTAGGTCTGGATTATAAAAAACGTGATGCTTGTCCTAATGATTGCCTCCTATATAGGAAAGAACTAAAGGATGAAACACAATGTTGTGTATGTGGAACATCTCGATATACTGAAAATTCTAGTGATAATAGCGAGAACCAACCTCACAAGAATGGTCGTCCTATTCCTGCAAAGACTCTAAGATACTTTCCTATAATTCCAAGACTTCAGAGATTATTTATGTGCTCAAAAACGGCAGCTAGTCTGAGGTGGCATGATGAGGAGCGCGTTAAAGATGGGACGTTAAAGCATCCTACTGATGGACTGGCATGGAAGAACTTTGATGAAATGAATGAAGATTTTGCAAAAGAATCACGCAATATTAGACTAGGCTTGTCAAGTGATGGGTTCAACCCGTTTCGTAGCATGAATATTTCATGGAGCACGTGGCCCGTAATGTTGATGGTATACAACTTGCCTCCGTGGATGTGCATGAAACCTGAATATTGTATGCTTTCTTTGCTTATCCCTGGGCCACAATCACCTGGAAAAGATATTGACGTGTATCTACAACCATTGATGGAAGACTTGAAGTTGTTGTAGGAAATAGGGGTGGAAACTTATAATGCATCAAAGAATGAGACCTTTCAAATGCGGGCAGCTCTTTTGTGGACAATTAATGATTTTTCTGCGTATGCTATGTTGTCTGGGTGGAGTACAAAGGGAAAATTGGCTTGCCTTTGTTGCAACAAAAATACCTCTTCTCTACAACTAAAACATAGTCGGAAGACAGTTTATATGGACCATCGTGTCTTTTTACCCATGGATCATCCATGGAGAACCAATACAAGGTCTTTTAATGGGAAGCAAGAATTAAGACCCCCTCCACCTGTTATAGAAGGAACGGAAATTTTTGAGATGCTACAAAATGTTGAGAATGTTTTCGGGAAGAAGTAAAGTACATCAAATAGTTTCCCATGGAATTGGAAAAAAAGATCAATTTTCTTTGAATTGCCTTACTGGCACAAGAACCCACTGCGTCACAACTTAGATGTCATGTACATAGAGAAGAACAAACTTGATAGTATAATTGGAACTCTTTTGGATATCCCAGGCAAGACAAAGGATCATCTGAATGCTCGATATGACTTAAAAGATTTGGGGATCTGGAAAAATCTTCAACCAAAGGAGGTGAATAATGGCAAGAGAACCAAATTGGCAAAGGCATGCTTTTCTATGACTGCTGTAGAGAAGTCAATTTTTTGTGGTGTTTTGAAGACAACAAAGCTACCTGATGGTAGTGCTTCGAATATATCATGGTGTGTACATCTAGGAGAAAGAAAAATTTCTGGGTATAAGACCCACGATGCTCATTTTTTGCTACACTACTTACTACCAATACCGATTAAAAGCATCCTTTCTGATCATGTGGCCATTCCGTTGATTCGACTAAGTTCCTTTTTTCGTCGCATATGCAAAAAGTTAATCACACTGGAAGAGATAGATCAACTAGAGTTAGAGATTGTGGAAACATTATGGCACCTTGAGAGGATCTTTCCCCCTAGTTTTTTTGACATAATGGTTCATCTTCCCATTCATTTAGCAAATGAGGTGAGATTGGGTGGTCCGGTGCAGTTTTGTTGGATGTATCCTCCAGAAAGGTACATGTGTACATTAAAGTCGTATGTACGCAACAAAAGTCGCCCCGAAGGTTCTATTGCAGAGGCATATCTGGCTGAAGAGTGCTTAACTTTCTGCTCAAGATACTTAATAAGCGACCAAGTTTTTTCCTTGAAAGTGCGAACAAGACTTAATAAGCGACCTCAGAATGATGATGATCCTAATGACGACAAAGTTTTTCCTTCAAAGTTGTTTTCTAACAAAGGTCGTTCGTTAGGCGTGGGAAATGGAGAACCAATTAATCTTGATGACATATCAAGTGCTCAAGCCCATGTATATGTATTATACAATTGTGAAGAAGTCGCAGATTATGTTAGGTAACTTAATATAACTTATGTTTATTCACTAAATCAAGTGCATTTAGATTTTTTCCGATCAAACATAACTATTATTAACTACAGAGAGCATGAGGATGAGGTTAACAATCAGCGGGGAACAAAATGGAGAAAAGCAAAAGTTCACAGTAAAACCTTCTTGTAGTGGTTTGAAACTCGGGCGAGGGATCCAGTTGTGCCTGTTTGGCTAAAAGAATTATCTCGAGGTCCAAGCTCTGTTGCAAGAAGATTTTCTGGATATATAATTAATGGATATAGGTTTCACACTATGGAGCGTGAGGCAAGGAGAAAAACACAAAATAGTGGTGTCACATTAACTGCTTTAACTTCAAGCTTTGCAAGTGCTAAAGATAAAAGTCCAATTCAAGACACTGTAGCTTATTATGGCAGGTTATTTGAGATAGTAGAGTTACATTATTTTGGGCGTTTTAAGGTTGTATTATTTCGGTGTGAGTGGTATGATGCTGGGAGAGACAAGTATGGTCTTACATTTGTTCACTTCAACAAGAAATGCTACCAGAATGAACCTTTCATACTAGCATCTCAAGCACATCAGTGTTTTTATGTGCAAGATCCATATGAACATAACAAACATTATGTTATGGAAACTATCCCAAGAGACTTATTTAAAACAAATAACGAATCTGAGTCTGAGGCCCGTCAAACCTTCTATAGAGAACAACACGAGCATATAACAAGTCCTGCCATACCAGCTGATGATGGTGAACTTATTCTGGAGAGGAATGATCTACAACCTAAAGTTATTGAAATGGTTCCCCAAGTGACTTCTGCCCAAGAATATGAGGCAAATTTCATTGGAGATTCTGATTCTGATGGGTCAGCCTAAGCAATTTATTGCTTAATATATACATATGTATAACTAAGTTTTCTTCACCTTTTTATTTGTAAGTCATATTTTTGTTTTAATTTCTCATTTTGTTAGTGTTTCTTATAGGATATGTCACTTTATTGCTTATATTAACTCGAGTTAACTAATTTATTTGTGTAGGAATAAAGAATTTATTGATCTTAAAGCAACATCAAGTAAGAATTTGTTTCGACAATTTGAAGCCAAGAGACAAAAGATTGTAAATGAACGCAAGCAATATGTGATGCAAGGTGCAGCACGTAATGACAAGGAGGAAACTATGCCAAGGTTGGATGTAGTCGAAAGTCAAAAAGAGTTTAGTGCAACCAAAGGAGTGAAGAAATGTACATCAAAGAAGCTAGATTTTACTCATTTACAAAGCACACTCAGCACAATCAACAAAAGAATGAATTTCACGCCTGAAACCTTGGAAGTACAGCCAAGCATTCCTGCGCAACAGCCAGAAAATAAAAAAAGAAAGAATCACTTTACTGTGGCTATGGCTGAGAAAAAGAAGCATGAAGTACAACATGAACCGTCAACACAAGGCTTGAACAATTCTAAGCTTACAAAGGTAGGCGCAGATGAACTTAAAAGGAAGCTCGATGCAATTCGTAATATGAATAATAGCATGCCAACAAGTGTAAGCCAAGATCGGAGTTGTGCAAATTCTACTCAGTCCACAATCAACCAAAGGCAGCAGCAGATTATTCAAGTCACACATGGTAGAACTCAAAAAAAGGCAACATGACACTACTTTGCTGAGTTTAAACACTACCCCACAAGCTGAAGATTTAATGTCAGAGCAAGATGGATCAAAAAAGGAAAAGAGCAAGCCAAGGGTAAGGGCTACAACTATTGATGAATTTTTAAACGAAAATGGGATAGATGTAGAAATTGACGGACTAAGCTCTGAACTAAGTGATGATGTGGGAGATAGCTTTCCACTTGATGAAAATTATTATTCACATGTGATGGAGGACATTGATGATGACGAAGGTAATTTATTTCTATCATTTTTTATATTTTTTGTAAATCATAATGCTTAATTTTTCAATTGGCATCACTAATTACTCCCTAATTTTTCCCCTAATACGTGAAACTAGGAGAGCCAAAGAAGAAGAAAACCCAGGGAAAAACAACTTGCAAAGAGATTTATGCAAGAACTATGGAACAGCGGGAAGAAGTTATTTTTGATATTGGATAGCCAGTAGGACCAACCGATCAAAGTGTGTCTAATTTAACTAGTTTCGTAGGAACGATTGGTAGAAATAAAAGATTTGCGAGTGTTTTGTACACTAGCTGGCATGCTGTAACTCCTAAAGCTAAGAAATTCATGTGGAACTATGTTAATATAAGACTCTTCTATTATTATTAAATGTCGATTATTTTAAATATAAGAAGGTGCATATAACACTGTTGATATCATGCAGACCAAGTTTATCCTCCCAAATAGTGGAGAAAAGTGGGTGATCCAAGCAATTCGGGATGCTTGGAAGCGGTTCAAGGGAAAGATTAAGTAGAAGCACTTTGTTCCCTTTGATACCATCGAAGATATGGTGAAAAATCGACCGACACAAGTTCCAGAAAGTCAATTCATAAAATTGATCTATTATTGGAGTCATCCTACAATCCAGGTAAAATAGTTGGTACTTTAATTGCGAATATATTACTGTTTGTTAAGACATAAGCAAAATAATGAAATTTCAATTGATAATGTTGGAATCTGTCCTCTCTCATGCTGTACAAACACATATCCATTCTGATGTAGGTTCTTGAACTGAATTGAATTTTTTTAGGTTATATTGCTGCCAGTTCCATTCTGAACTTCTGAATTTCTGTATTTACAATTCTATTTTTGGGTACTTTGTTTGCTGTAATTTTAAGTTGCTGCAATTCTATTTTCTATAGTTCTGTTTTGTGCAATTTTATTTTCTGCAATTCTATTCTGTGCAATTATACCTGCTACTATTCTGGTTGCTGTAATTTTGTTTGCTGAAGCAAAATTTAATTATATTGTTCTCTGTTTCTATATGCTAACTTTTTATTCAATTATAGTCAATAAGTGAAAAAAAAAGAAACATCAAGAACAGCAAAAGTTTCCACATCGCATGGGGCCAATCAATTTTGGAAGAGTACGAGTGGCTCTGGTATACTTATTTCATATTTGTGCTGGGATTTGTTTAGTTAATTTAAGTTATGTTGTTATAGACTTACTTATTTAAGGCTTTATTTTGTAGCGCACGACAAAGGAAACAAATGAGGAACCAAAAAGGTTTGAAATGTTCCTTGCTACTCGAACAAGTCGGAAAAGGAAGGAAGTTGATCAGGAAACACAAGATGCAATTGTATGAGAATTCATTGAATTACTAATGATTATAAATCAAATTTAGGATACAGTAACTAATTCTATTTCAAATGTTTCTTTTAATTAGGATGAATTCCAAAACCGGCAAGCTGCTGGTGAAACAGATGAGGAAGCTTTTGAGTCTTTATTTGGAAAAGAACAACCAGGTCGGGTTAGGTACTATGGAAGATCTATTACACGACGTAACTTAAAAAAGCATGCAGAAATTTCTAAACTCAAGCAACAACACCAGGAGGAAGTCACATCTTTGAAGGCTGAACTTGGAGACATGAAGGCCAAACAGCAGCACCAAGAGGCTGACCTTCATGGATTGCGAAACATGATTAAGTTACTAGTTCAGCGATCTAAACCTGGAATGAGGCCGGAAGAAATTGAAGCTTTGTTACAAGATGCCCAACACTCTCCAATTGATGCAAATAGCGCTCATGGATCAACACATATTCCAAACATAAATATGGTATGACTAGTTTTTTCTTATTCCCTAATATTTGTTTATATATTGTTAATTGTTAATTAGGATTTTGAGTTTAAAATTTTTATTTGTTAGAACTTAGGAGGATGCTATATCTTTTTAATTTGAACTGAAATTGAAGAAGATGGAAGCTGTGATTTGGTTTTTTTGGTTTTGTTTTTTCATTATGTAATTTTAATATTATTGTTATCAGGGTGAAAGCTGTAATTTTTCTGGTTTTTCTGGTTTTTTTATTTTTCTGGTTTGGATTTTCTGATTTTTCTAATTTTTCTTATTTTAGTTCCCATTTAGTATGAAGTTGTGTTAGTCCGTTTTTTAGTTGTCCTTTATGGTGAGTTATAGTATCCCCCTGAATGTGATTGTTATTTTAAAGCAAAAGACTTTGGTGATATGAAAAGTAGAGTAGTTTCAATTATCCTATGCCTCTCGGATATTGTATGTGTTATTAGTCTGTTAATTACTTTTTTCTTGTTGTACTTTTTCAAATTATAATTATTTTTCTATATAATTATGCAGGATAATTCTGAATATGCAAATGAAGATTGAGATGCTTATCATGATGGTTTATTGACAAAGATGGAAATTGAAAGATGTATGGTTGATGATGATGTCTTTTATTAGAAGCTAAGATACATTTATATGATATAATATTTTGATTTTTTCTAGTTTATTAGTAGTAAACTCTAAGTGCATTATATGAGTATACTTATTCTAGTTTGAGATGTATAAATGCTCAAAATTATGATCATTCCAATATTTTTGGTTCATTGTATAATTATATTTTGTTTCAGTATAATTTTTATTGTTTAAAGATTATTGTATGGTATTATTATATATGTATACATTTTTATTTTATAATAATTAACTAATTTAATTAACAATACAGGATTATATATATAATTATATTCTCAAATATTAGAGTTTAGATAAAAAAATTGTTAGAAATTTCTGTTTATATATATATATATATATATATATATATATATATATATATATATATATATATAAACAGAAATTTAAAAAAAAAAAACTGAGGGAAAAAAGGCTACACTTATATAGAGTAGCTATAGGTATACTATTTGCTACATTTATAAAGTGATGCAGTAGCCCTGAAAAGTGTAGCCTATTCTTTACAATTATGGTAACTATTAGTGCTGAAAAGCGTAGCCTTAGGTCCTGAACAACATCACTTAAAAAGCGTACCCTATTCTCAAAGGCGAGAAGCGTAGCCTTTGCTACAGAAAAGCGTAGCCTTTGAGAATAGGCAACACTAATATAGGCATCGCCTACAAAAGTGTCTCCGAAGCCTAAAAAGCGTAACCTTTTCCTAAGGCATCATTTTTTTTCGTTTTTGGCTACACTTTTCAAGTGTACTTGAATGGGTGTTTTTCTTTTGCTTCAAATTAAGCATCCATTTTCTTCATTCAATGACCCTTGTATCCATAATTCTTCAACATTTTGGCTTTGCAAACTGAAACCCTTTGTTAACCTCTTCAATATCAACCATAAACCTCAAATCTTCTTCACAATCTTCTTGCTCATCTTCATCTTGATCTTCAAATGCTTGTAATGAAGAAATGAACGTTAACCGAGCTAATATGAGAAAAATTCCTACAAAAGAAATAAGAGGGAATCTTCAATGCCCATGTTAGTGTAAAATTCTTGATAAATTATAGCTTTGAATTTGAACGAGACTCTATAATCATCATCCCTCCAATCGGCTCTTGGTTTTTCATTTTTTATGGACGTATCTGCTCCTCCAACCTTTTTTTTAGTGGTTTTCATGGGAACCAAAATTTCAGTTTCAATAACATCCCAAATTCTCAGATCTTGACACTTTAGCATATGATCGTTGTACTCTTGTAATAAGAATAATTGGTTACATCTAGTAATGGAGGACGATGAGAAGATTATTTACCTTCCATATGTTCATATCTTGTGCTTGTTCTTATCAATGATCATTTTCTCATACTATAATATTTACCAAAGAGTTAAGCTCTCATATCACTTGTTATTCAATATGCACAAAATATTCAAGATTAAAGACGAATGGAAAAATATTATCATGGTCAATAGCATATATAATATTAAAAAAATATATATATGCAAATAAATTATAATATAAAATGTATTACAAAAATATACCGATAAATAATATATATTTAAAGTACAAAAAATATGTGTACTTTTTATTAACGAAGTGCTATACGTCGATTTTTCATATCATAAAATTCATTAATAATAGAATCTATGTCAAATTTTTTAGCAATCTTTTTAATGTAAATCAAAAGATAATTAACAAAAAAATTCATCTTCAATTTTATTTCTAAATCTATTCTTTACAATATTCATAAATGAAAAAGATCTCTTAGTTATAGCAGTTGAAACAAGGAGAGTTAATACCAAACGAATCAAACAATTAATCAAAGGATATATAAAGACTTTCCTATCTTCGCTAACCCTTAACATAACTCCGAAATTGTGCATAAATTAGTTAATTCAACATCATTAGGAACATTTAATTATTTTCTTTTGGTTATTATCATTTCAAAACACAGTCTTTTAGGTTTAGAATTTGTTATTCTATTTTATTTTCAAACCAAATTATGTTAGATATAAAAGGGAAAAGATTTAGCCCTTCGAGCTCTTTCTCCCTCTCTACCTCATTCTACACTCTACACACTTTTGAACCCTAGTTTTTCTATGAGCCATGAGCAACTAAACCTCCATTGTTAAAATTACGAGCTATGTTTATTCTATGGATTAATACTATTGTCACTCTATTTTAATTATTATATTGATTCAAATTCAGGGATTATTTTTGTTTTTCATCTTATGAATTTGAGTCTATTAAAAAATAACTCTTGTTCTACGTGAATTCTTGTTGATTCTTAGAAAAGTTAACTCACTTGAATAATAACTTGAAAGTAATTCCTCCTAAATCAATAATTATTTAGACTTAATGGGATACGTAACATATAATCCTCTTATATTTGGGTAATTAGGGTTTTTATGGCTAATAAACTAGAATTGGACTTAACCTTTTATTCTACATAAGTGACCAAGGAATTGGCGGTTGATTAGGTTAGAGGAGACTAAATTACTAAGAAATTAGGGTTTAGTCAATTAGGGTTTGCCATGAATTGGGTCTTACATTATTAAAATAGTTGGTAAGAAACATTAATCCAGAAAAATAAATATCTCTGAAACTGGTGGACGAAATTGTGATCAATTCTCTTTAAGTTGTTTGTCTTTGTATGAAAGCTTTATTATGGCACTGGTTGAATTCACAACTCCGTTCAACTAACCAGCAAGTGTACTGGGTCGTCCAAGTAATAAACCTTACGTGAGTAAGGGTCGATCCCACAGAGATTGTTGGTATGAAGCAAGCTATGGTCACCTTGTAAATCTCAGTCAGGCAGATTAAAATGGTTTATGGGTTTCGAAAATAAAGATAAAAGAATAGATTAAATAAAAGGATAGAAGACTTATGCAGATTCATTGGTGGGAATTTCAGATAAGCGAATGGAGATGCTGCATGGCTCAAGGACGCCTGCTCTCCTACTGCTTCTACTCAATCCTTCTTACTCCTTTCCATGGCAAGCTCTGTATAGGGGTTCACCATCAGCTTTGGCTACTTTCATCCTCTCGGGAAAATGATCCTATGCGGTTGTCAGTCGCACGGCTAATTGTCTGGAGGCATCACCCATGGCTGATGACTACATCCCATCCTCGCAGTGAAAACTAATGCTCACGCACTCTGTCACAGTACGGCTAATCACTGGTTGGTTCCTGCTCCTACTGGAATAGAATCCCTTGATTCTTTTGCGTCTGTCACTGACGCCCAGCAGGTTGCAAGTTTGAAGCGCGTCACAGTCATTCATTACCGGAATCCTACTCGGAATACCACAGACAAGGTTAGACTTTCCGGATTCCCAGGATCCTACTCGGAATACCACAGACAAGGTGAGACTTTCCGGATCCTCATAAATGCCGCCATCTATCTAGCTTATACCACGAAGATTCTGTTGGGGAATCTAAGAGATACGCATTCAAGCTCTTGTTGCATGTAGAACGGAAGTGGTTGTCAATCACGCGCGTTCATAAGTGAGAATGATAATGAGGGTTACTTATCATCACATTCATCATGTTCTTGGGTACGAATGGATATCTTGGAATAAGAATAAGAGAGATTTGAATAAAAGAAAATAGAATTTCATTAATACTTGAGGTACAGCAGAGCTCCACACCCTTAATCTATGGTGTGCAGAAACTCCACTGTTGAAAAATACATAAGCAAAAGAGGTTCAGGCATGGCCGAATGGCCAGCCCTCTCCTTGATCAAGTGACCGAATGAAAAAGACTTAAAGTGGTCAAAAGATGGTCAAAAGATGTCTAATACAATAGATAAATGTCCTATATATACTAGACTAGCTACTAGGGTTTACATGAGTAAGTATTTGATGCATAAATCCACTTCCGGGGCCCACTTGGTGTGTGCTTGGGCTGAGCTTGATCATTCCACGAGCTGAGGCTTTTCTTGGAGTTGAACTCCGAGTTATGACGTGTTTTGGGCGTTCAACTCCGGATCATGACGTTTTTCTGGCGTTTAACTCCAGACAGCAGCATGTACTTGGCGTTCAACGCCAAGTTACATCGTCATTCTTCGAATAAAGTATGGACTATTATATATTGCTGGAAAGCCCTGGATGTCTACTTTTCAACGCCGTTGAGAGCACGCCAATTGGAGTTCTGTAGCTCCAGAAAATCCATTTCGAGTGCAGGGAGGTCAGATTCCAACAGCATCAGCAGTCCTTTTGTCAGCCTTCTTCAGAGTTTTGCTTAAATCCCTCAATTTCAGCCAGAATTTACCTGAAATCACAGAAAAACACACAAACTCATAGTAAAGTCCATAAATGTGAATTTATCATAAAAACTAGTGAAAACATCCCTAAACGTAGCTTAAACTTACTAAAAACTATATAAAAACAATGCCGAAAAGCGTATAAATTATCCGCTCATCACAACACCAAACTTAAATTGTTGCTTGTCCCCAAGCAACTGAAAATCAAATAGGATAAAAAGAAGAGAATATACTATAAAGTCCAAAATATCAATGAATATTAATTTAATTACATGAGCGGGACTTGTAGCTTTTTGCTTCTGAACAGTTTTGGCATCTCACTTTTTCCTTTGTAGTTCAGAGTGATTGGCGTCTCTGGGAACTTAGAATTTGGGATAGTGTTATTGACTTTCCTAGTTAAGCATGTTGATTCTTGAACACAGCTACTTATGAGTCTCTGCTGTGGCCCTAAGCACTTTGTCTTCCAGTATTACCACCGGATACACAAATGCCACAGACACATAACTGGGTGAACCTTTTCAGATTGTGACTCAGCTTTGCTAGAGTCCCCAGTTAGTGGTGTCCAGAGCCCTTAAGCACACTCTTTTGCTTTGGATCATGACTTTAACCACTCAGTCTCAAGCTTTTCACTTGGACCTTCATGACACAAGCACATGGTTAGGGACAGCTTGATTTAGCCGCTTAGGCCTGGATTTTATTTCCTTGGGCCCTCCTATCCATTAATGCTCAAAGCCTTGGATCCTTGCTTTTTCTTTCTAAAATTTTCGCCCCTTTTTTTTTCACTGCTTTTTCTTGCTTCAAGAATCAATTTCATGATGTTTTTCAGATCATCAATAACATTTCTCTTTGTTCATCATTCTTTCAAGAGCCAACAATTTTAACACTCATAAGCAACAATACCAAAAGACATATGCACTGTTCAATCATTCATTCAGAAAACAAAAAGTATTGTCACCACATCAATATAATTAAATTAAATTCAATAATAATTTCGAAAATTATGTACTTCTTGTTCTTTTGAATTAAAACATTTTTCTTTTAAGAGAGGTGAAGGACTAATGGATTTATTCATAATCTTTAAGGCATGGTTACACACTAATGATCATGAAGTAGAGACACAAAACATAAATAAACATAATACTTAAAAACCGAAAACAGAAAGAAATAAAGAACAAGGAATGAATCCACCTCTAGTGGCGTCTTCTTCTTGAAGGACCAACAATGTCCTTAAGCTCTTCTATGTCCCTTCCTTGCCTTTGTTGCTCCTCCCTCATTGCTCTTTGATCTTCTCTTATTTCTTGGAGAATGATGGAGTGTTCATGATGTTCCACCCTTAATTGTTCAACATTATGGCTCAAGTCTTCCAAAGAGGCATTGAGTTGCTCCCAATAGTTGTTGGGAGGAAAGTGCATTCCTTGAGGCATTTGTTGATGATGAACTTCCTCATGTTCTTCTTGAGGGCCGTGAGGAACTTCTCTTGTTTGCTCCATCCTTTTCTTGGTGATGGGCTTGTCTTCTTCAATGGAGACATCTCCATCTATGATAACTCCAGCCGAGTAACATAAATGGCATATAAGGTGGGGGAAGGCTAGCCGTGCCATAGGTGAGGACTTGTCGGCTATTTTATAGAGTTCATTGGAGATGACCTCATGAACTTCCACTTCCTCCCCAATCATGATGCTATGAATCATGATGGCCCGATCCACAGTAACTTCAGATCGGTTGCTTGTAGGGATGATGGATCTTTGGATGAACTCCAACCATCCTCTAGCTACAGGCTTGAGGTCCAGTCTTCTTAGTTGGACTGGCTTGCCTTTGGAGTCTATTCTCCATTGGGCGCCTTCCACACATATGTCCATTAGGACTTGGTCCAACCTTTGATTAAAGTTGACCCTTCTTGTGTAGGGGCGTTCATCACCTTGCATCATGGGTAAATGAAACGCCAACCTCACATTTTCCGAACTAAAATCTAAGTATTTCCCCCGAACCATTGTGATATAGTTCTTTGGGTTCGGGTTCATGCTTTGATCATGGTTCCTAGTGATCCATGCATTGGCATAGAACTCTTGAACCATCAATATTCCGACTTGTTGCATGGGGTTGGCTAAGACTTCCCAACCTCTTCTTTGGATTTCATGTCGGATTTCCGGATACTCATTCTTTTTGAGCTTGAAAGGGACCTCGGGGATCACCTTCTTCTTTGCCACAACATCATAGAAGTGGTCTTGATGGCTTTTGGAGATGAATCTTTCCTTCTCCCATGACTCGGAGGTGGAAGCTTTTGTCTTCCCTTTCCCTTTTCTTGAGGATACTCCGGTCTTAGGTGCCATTGATGGTGATGAAAAACAAAAAGTTTAGGCTTTTTACCACACCAAACTTAAAATTTGCTCGCCCTCGAGCAAGAAAGAAAAGAAAAGTAGAAGAAGAAGAAGAGAATCCGGTAGAGAGGGAGAGAATTGGTTTCGGCTATATGGGAGAAGAAGGGGTTTGTGTTGTGTGAAAATGAAGAAGAAAGGAGAGGTATTTATAGGGAGAGGGAGGGTGGGAATTCGGCCATTTTGGGTGGGAATGGGTGGGAAATTGAATTTGAATTTTATGGAGGTAGGTGGGGTTTATGGGGAAGAGGAGGTTGATGTGAATGGTGCATTGGGTAATTGGGAAGATGAATTGAGTTGATTGGTGAAGGTTTTTGGGAAGAGTGACATGGGGAAGAGTGAGAATGAGATTTAGATTAGGAGAGTGTGATTAGGATTAAAAGAAAAGGTAGGTGGGGATCCTGTGGGGTCCACAGATCCAGAGGTGGGGATCCTGTGGGGTCCACAGATCCTGAGGTGAAAAGAAATACCATTCCTTCACCATATAGGCATGTAAATTGCCTCCATGCATCATTCTGGCGTTCAAACGCCCATTGGTGCATGATCTGGGCGTTAAACGCCCATGTAATGCATGTTTCTGGCGTTGAACGCCAGTTTCATGCTTGTTTCTGGCGTTCAGCGCCAGTTCTTCCTCTGTGTGCGCATCCTGGCGTTAAACGCCAGGTTGTTGCTTGTTTCTGGCATTCAGCGCCAGAATGGTGCTCTGTTCTGGCGTTGAACGCCAGCCAGATGCATCTTACTGGCGTTGAACGCCAGTCTGCGCTGCCTCTAGGGTGAACAATTTTTTCTTCTGTTTTTGACTCTGTTTTTAATTTTTTTTTTTTCGTGACTCCTCATGATCATGTACCTAATTAAACACAAAAATAACAAAGAAACAAAATAAAATAAAATTAGATAAATAAAATTGGGTTGCCTCCCAACAAGCGCTTCTTTAATGTCAATAGCTTGACAGTGGCTCTCAAGGAGCCACAAGGTGATCAGGTCAATGTTGTATGGTTGTCCACACCAAACTTAGAATTTGGATATGGGATCTTAACACCAAACTTAGAGTTTGGTTGTGGCCTCATAACACCAAACTTAGAATTTGACTGTGTGGGCTCTTCTTGACTCTGAACTGTGAGAAGCTCTTCATGCTTACTCTCTTTTGTCACAGAGGGATGGCCATGTGCCTTAAACACAAGGTAGTCCCCATTCAATTGAAGGACTAACTCACCTCTGTTAACATCTATCACAGCTTCTGCTGTGGCTAGGAAAGGTCTTCCTAGGATGATGCATTCATCATCTTCCTTCCTAGTATCTAGGATTATGAAATCAGCAGGGATGTAAAGGCCTTCAACCTTTACTAGCACGTCCTCTACTATTCCATAAGCTTGTCTTATTGACTTATCTGCCAATTGTAATGAGAACAAGGCAGGTTGCACCTCAATGATCCCCAGCTTCTCCATTACAGAGAGTGGCATAAGATTTATCCCTGACCCCAGATCACATAGAGCTTTTTCAAAGCTCATGGTGCCAATGGTACAAGGTATTAAGAACTTGCCAGGATCTTGTTTCTTTTGAGGTAGAGTTCTCTGAATCCAAGTATCTAGTTCACTAATGAGCAGGGGAGGTTCACTTTCCCAAGTCTCATTACCAAACAACTTGGCATTCAGCTTCATGATAGCTCCTAAGTATTGAGCAACTTGCTCTCCAGTCACATCTTCATCCTCTTCAGAGGATGAATAGTCGTCAGAGCTCATGAATGGCAGAAGGAGATTTAATGGAATCTCTATGGTCTCTAATTGAGCCTCAGATTCCTCTGGATCCTTATTAGGAAACTCCTTCTTGCTTGAAGGACGTCCCAGGAGGTCTTCCTCACTAGGATTTTCGTCCTCCTCCTCCCTAGTGCATTCGGCCACTTTGATTAAATCAATGGCCTTGCACTCTCCTTTTGGATTTTCTTCTGTATTGCTTGGGAGAGTACTGGGAGGAGTTTCAATAACTTTCTTACTCTGCTGGCCCACTTGTGCCTCCAAATTTCTAATGGAGGATCTTGTTTCATTCATGAAACTGAAAGTGGCCTTTGACAGATCAGAGACTATATTGGCTAAATTAGAATTGTTTTGTTCAGAGTTCTCTGTCTGTTGCTGAGAAGATGATGGATATGGCTTACTATTATTCAGTCTATTGCGTCCACCATTGTTAAAGCCTTGTTGAGGCTTTTGTTGATCCTTCCAGGAGAAATTTGGGTGATTTCTCCATGATGGGTTATAAGTGTTTCCATATGGTTCACCCATGTAATTAACCTCTGCCATGGCAGGGTTCTCAGGATCATAAGCTTCTTCAGAAGCTGCCTCTCTAGTACTGTTGGATGCATGTTGCAATCCATTCAGATTTTGAGAGATCATGTTGACCTGTTGAGTCAACACTTTGTTCTGAGCCAATATGGCATTCAGAGCATCAATTTCAAGAACTCCTTTCTTCTGAGATATCCCATTATTCACAGAATTCCTCTCAGAGGTGTACATGAACTGGTTGTTTGCAACCATGTCAATGAGTTCTTGAGCCTCTTCAGGCGTTTTCTTCAGGTGAATAGATCCACCTGCAGAATGGTCCAGTGACATTTTCGAAAATTCAGAGAGACCATAATAGAATATATCTAACATGGTCCATTCTGAAAACATGTCAGATGGACATCTTTTGGTCAGCTGCTTGTATCTTTCCCAAGCTTCATAGAGGGATTCACCATCTTTTTGTTTGAAGGTTTGAACATCCACTCTCAGCTTGCTCAGCTTTTGAGGAGGAAAGAATTTATCCAAGAAGGCAGTGACCAGCTTATCCCAGGAGTCCAGGCTATCCTTAGGTTGTGAATCCAACCATATTCTAGCCCTGTCTCTTACAGCAAAAGGGAAAAGCATGAGTCTGTAGACTTCAGGATCAACTCCATTCGTCTTTACAGTCTCACAGATCTGCAAAAACTCAGTTAAGAACTGATAAGGATCTTCAGATGGAAGTCCATAAAACTTGCAGTTTTGTTGCATCAAAGCAACTAGTTGAGGCTTAAGCTCAAAGTTATTGGCTCCAATGGCAGGAATGGAGATGCTTCTTCCATCAAACTTGGACGTTGGCTTTGTGAAGTCACCAAGCATTCTCCTTGCATTTTTATTATTATTATTTTCGGCTGCCATGTCCTTCTCTTGTTCGAAAATTTCTGAAAGGTTGTTTCTGGATTGTTGTAATTTAGCTTCTCTTAATTTTCTCTTTAGAGTCCTTTCAGGTTCTGGATCTAATTCAACAAGAGTGCCTTTTTCCCTGTTCCTGCTCATATGAAAGAGAAGAAACAAGAAAAGAAAGAGGAATCCTCTATGTCACAGTATAGAGATTCCTTTATGTTAGTAGAAGAAGAAAGGGGTAGAAGAAAGAAGAAGGATTCGGATTTTTGGATGAAGAGAGGTGAAGAGAAGTGTTAGTAATTAAATAATTAAATAGAAGAAGAGAAGAGAAGAGAAGAGAAATTAATTTTTGAAAAAGAGTTAGTGATTTTCGAAAATTAAAGTTAATAGATAATTAAAATTAAAATTTAAAACAATTAAAAAGAATTTTTGAAAAAGAGAGGGAGAATTTTCGAAAATTAGAGAGGGATAGGTAGTTAGTTGGTTTTGAATAAGATAAGTAACAAACAAAAAGTTAGTTAGTTGATTGAAAAAGATTTGAAATCAAGTTTTGAAAAAGATAAGAAGATAAGAAGTTAGATAAGATATTTTGAAATCAAATTTTTGAAAAAGATAAAATTTTTGAAAAAGATAAGATAAAAGATAAAAAGATATATTTGAAAAAGATATTTGAAAAACATTTAATTTTAAAAAATACTTAACTAACAAGAAACTACAAGATAAGATTCTAGAATTTAAAGATTGAACCTTTCTTAACAAGAAAGTAACAAACTTCAAATTTTTGAACCAATCACATTAATTGTTAGCTAATTTTCGAAAATTAGATATAAAAGATAATAAAAAGATTTTGAAAATATTTTGAAAAATAATTTTTTGAAATTTTCGAAAATTATATAAAAAATGAAAAAGATATGATTTTTTTGAAAAAGATTTAGAAAAGATAAGATTTTTAAAATTGAAATTTTGACTTGACTTGTAAGAAACAACTAATTTTGAAAATTTTTTGACCAAGTCAACCCAAAATTTCGAAATTTTGGAGGAAAATAAGGAAAAGATATTTTTTGATTTTTGAATTTTTAATTATGAAAGAGAAAAACAACAAAAATATTCAATGCATGAAATTTTTAGATCAAAACAATGAATGCATGCAAGAATGCTATGAATGTCAAGATGAACACCAAGAACACTTTGAAGATCATGATGAACATCAAGAACATAATTTTGAAAAAAAAATTTTGATGCAAAGAAAACATGCAAGACACCAAACTTAGAAATTTTTAATGCATGGAAAATATGAATGCAAAAATGCACAGGAAAAACAACAAAAGACACAAACCAAGAAATCATCAAGATCAAACAAGAAGACTTTATCAAGAACAACTTGAAGATCATGAAGAACACTATGAATGCATGGATTTTTCGAAAAATGCAAGAAAAATTTTTAAAAGCATGCAATTGACACCAAACTTAAAAATTAACACAAGACTCAAACAAGAAACACAAAATATTTTTGATTTTTATGATTTTCTAATTTTTTTGTATTTTTATTAATTTTTTCGAAAATAAAGTTTGTAAAAACGAAAAATCAAAGAAAATTTTTGAAAAAGATTTTTGAAAAGAAAAGTACCTAATCTGAGCAACAAGATGAACCGTCAATTGTCCATACTCGAACAATCCCCGGCAACGGCGCCAAAAACTTGGTGGACGAAATTGTGATCAATTCTCTTTAAGTTGTTTGTCTTTGTATGAAAGCTTTATTATGGCACTGGTTGAATTCACAACTCCGTTCAACTAACCAGCAAGTGTACTGGGTCGTCCAAGTAATAAATCTTACGTGAGTAAGGGTCGATCCCACAGAGATTGTTGGTATGAAGCAAGCTATGGTCACCTTGTAAATCTCAGTCAGGCAGATTAAAATGGTTTATGGGTTTCGAAAATAAAGATAAAAGAATAGATTAAATAAAAGGATAGAAGACTTATGCAGATTCATTGGTGGGAATTTCAGATAAGCGAATGGAGATGCTGCATGGCTCAAGGACGCCTGCTCTCCTACTGCTTCTACTCAATCCTTCTTACTCCTTTCCATGGCAAGCTCTGTATAAGGGTTCACCATCAGCTGTGGCTACTTTCATCCTCTCGGGAAAATGATCCTATGCGGTTGTCAGTCGCACGGCTAATCGTCTGGAGGCATCACCCATGGCTGATGACTACATCCCATCCTCGCAGTGAAAACTAATGCTCACGCACTCTGTCACAGTACGGCTAATCACTGGTTGGTTCCCGCTCCTACTGGAATAGAATCCTTTGATTCTTTTGCGTCTGTCACTAACGCCCAGCAGGTTGCAAGTTTGAAGCGCGTCACAGTCATTCATTACCGGAATCCTACTCGGAATACCACAGACAAGGTTAGACTTTCCGGATTCCCAGGATCCTACTCGGAATACCACAGACAAGGTGAGACTTTCCGGATCCTCATAAATGCCGCCATCTATCTAGCTTATACCACGAAGATTCTGTTGGGGAATCTAAGAGATACGCATTCAAGCTCTTGTTGCATGTAGAACGGAAGTGGTTGTCAATCACGCGCGTTCATAAGTGAGAATGATAATGAGGGTTACTTATCATCACATTCATCATGTTCTTGGGTACGAATGGATATCTTGGAATAAGAATAAGAGAGATTTGAATAAAAGAAAATAGAATTTCATTAATACTTGAGGTACAGCAGAGCTCCACACCCTTAATCTATGGTGTGCAGAAACTCCACTGTTGAAAAATACATAAGCAAAAGAGGTTCAGGCATGGCCGAATGGCCAGCCCTCTCCTTGATCAAGTGACCGAATGAAAAAGACTTAAAGTGGTCAAAAGATGGTCAAAAGATGTCTAATACAATAGATAAATGTCCTATATATACTAGACTAGCTACTAGGGTTTACATGAGTAAGTATTTGATGCATAAATCCACTTCCGGGGCCCACTTGGTGTGTGCTTGGGCTGAGCTTGATCATTCCACGAGCTGAGGCTTTTCTTGGAGTTGAACTCCGAGTTATGACGTGTTTTGGGCGTTCAACTCCGGATCATGACGTTTTTCTGGCGTTTAACTCCAGACAGCAGCATGTACTTGGCGTTCAACGCCAAGTTACGTCGTCATTCTTCGAAGAAAGTATAGACTATTATATATTGCTGGAAAGCTCTGGATGTTTACTTTCCAACGCCGTTGAGAGCGCGCCAATTGGAGTTCTGTAGCTCCAGAAAATTCATTTCGAGTGCAGGGAGGTCAGATTCCAACAGCATCAGCAGTCCTTTTGTCAGCCTTCTTCAGAGTTTTGCTCAAATCCCTCAATTTTAGCCAGAATTTACCTGAAATCACAGAAAAATACACAAACTCATAGTAAAGTCCAGAAATGTGAATTTATCATAAAAACTAGTGAAAACATCCCTAAAAGTAGCTTAAACTTACTAAAAACTATATAAAAACAATGCCAAAAAGCGTATAAATTATCCGCTCATCAGAAACCTTATCTATTTTCTCACATACTTTTCACATCAAATTTACTAATTGCTTTCTTAATTCCTGAATTGTTTGATGCTTTTGAACGGAAAACACTTTTTTTCTGTTTGTCTGACTAAGTGTATCACTCAATTATTGTTTCTTGGTGCATCAATCATCATGGGATCAACTCTTACTCACCTGAGGTATTACCTGGTACGACTAGTGCACTTGCCAGTTCAATTGTGGTATTCGAAATTTCACACCAAATTTTTGGCGCCGTTGTCGGAGATTGAATATGATTGACAACTGCCCGTTATTTGATTACTTAGATTAGACGTTCTTTGTTTTAATTTTAATTACTTTTGCTCTTTAATATTTTTAAATTTTTTTAATTTATTTAACAGTTTTTTTATTTCTAAAATTAAGTGTGGTGTCCCCATAATTATTTTAATTTTCTTGCTTATTTCCCTTAGTAGTTTCCAATTTTTTTTTAGTTATTTTCCTTGTTAATTTTGAAATTCTTAGTCTTTATTATTTAATTTATTTTCAAAATTTTCAGCTTTAATTATTTGGTTAATTCTGTTTTATTTCTTTTACGCATGGTTCTTCACTGGGAATTCTCTTCACTCTGACGTAGAGATTCTCACTTTTTCTCGTTTTTTGTTTGTTTATGAGTACGAACAGGAACAAAGAACCTCTTCTTGACTTTAATTTTGAGATTGAGAGAACCTTGAGAAGGCATTTATAGCAGGTTAGAGCTTAGCCGCTAAGAATCTCAAGGATAATTTTTAGAAGGAAGCTCAAAGAGCTACTATGGATCCAAACAACAACAACAATGTTGTTAATTCTCATGTTCTCAATGCTCCTAATGTGCCTAAGCAACCAAGAAGGATACTGGGCTCATATACTACTCCTACCTCCAATTTCTATAGTAATAGCATTGTTGTACCTCCTATAGATGCTAATAATTTATAGTTGAAGTCTCAAGTTATCTCTTTGGAGTAATAGAATCGCCAGTTTCATGGACTCCAGCAGGAAGACCAAACTTGTTTATCTCTAATGTTTTGCAAATCTGTGACATAGTGAAAACAAATCCGGATGTCTATAGGTTGCTTCTCTTTTCGTTTGTTATACGGGACAGAGCCAAACAGTGGCTTGATACACAGTCCAAGGAGAGCTTGGATACTTGGGATAAATTGGTTAATAGATTATTAACCAAGCTTTTTCCCCCTCTAGACCCCCCAACAATGATCCGTTCTCTAAGACCTAGAATCCGGGGTGGAGCAATCACCCTGACTTTGGGTTGAGAAATCAACCTCAAAGACAACAGAATTTTGGCAACAATTCTCAGGGCAATTTCAATCAGAACAACTTCAACAATAGCCAGTTTCAGCCTTTTCAACTACAACCAGCACCTTCTCAGCCTCAAAAATCATCTCACTTGGAGTCTATTATTGCAAAACTCTGCAAAAATATTCATAGTTTTATACAGAAAACCAGAGCTTCACTCAGAAGCTTGAAGATTTAAATGGGTCAATTGAGTAAGCAAGCACCAGAGAGAGCCTCCTAATACTCTTCCTAGTGAAATAGTGCCTAATCCAAGGGAAGAGTGCAAGGTTATTGGTGCACGAAATTGTGATCTCAATGGCGCCAACAAATTGATACGCACAATTGTAATCTCAAACCTTTTTCACAACTTCGCACAACTAACCAGCAAGTGCACTGGGTCGTCCAAGTAATAAACCTTACGTGAGTAAGGGTCGATCCCACGGAGATTGTCGGCTTGAAGCAAGCTATGATCATCTTGTAAATCTCAGTCAGGTGGATTCAAATGGTTATAGAGTTTTAATAATTTAAAAGATAAATAAGCATAAAATAAAGATAGAGATACTTATGCAATTCATTGGTGGGAATTTCGGATAAGCATATGGAGATGCGTTGTTCCTTCTGAATCTTTGCTTTCCTATTGCCTTCATCCAATCCTTCATACTCTTTTCTATGGTAAGCTGTATGTTAGGTGTCACCGTTGTCAATGGCTACTTCCCGTCCTCTCAGTAAAAATGGTCCTCTACGATTTCTGTACGGCTAGTCAACTATCAGATTTCTCATCTCGGATGAAAAATACCATGCACAGATATCGTATGGCTAATCAGCTGTTGGTTCTCGATCGTGTAGGAATAGGATTTACTATTCTTTTGCGTCTGTCACCATGCCCTACAGTCACGAGTTTGAAGCTCATCACAGTCATCCCATTCCAGATCCTACTCGGAATACCACAAACAAGGTTTAGACTTTCCGGATCTCAAGAATGCTGCCAATGGATTCTAGCCTATACCACGAAGACTCTAATCTCGGATTTAGATGCCCCATTGTCAGAGGGGAGTCGATGTGAATCGTTGATTAGAAACCCAAGAGATATACATTCAAGCTTGTTTCCATGTAGAACGGAAGTGGTTGTCAATCACGCATTCATAAGTGAGAATGGTGATGAGTGTCACATAATCATCACATTCATCATGTTCTTGTGTGGGAATGAATATCTTAGAATAAGAATAAGCATGAATTGAATAGAAGAACAATAGTACTTTGCATTAATACTCGAGGAACAGCAGAGCTCCACACCTTAATCTATGGTGTGTAGAAACTCCACCGTTGAAAATACATAAGTGAAAATAGGGAATGCATGGCCGAATGGCCAGCCTCCCAAAACGCGAACAATGGTCTAAAGGTGTTCCAAAAGCTCCCTAGTACAATAGTAAAAAGTTCTATTTATACTAAACTAGTTACTAGGGTTACAGAAATAAGTAAATGATGCAGAAATCCACTTCCGAGCCCACTTGTTGTGTGCTTGGGCTGAGCATTGAAGCTTTCACATGTAGAGGCCTTCTTTGGGTTTAAACACTAGTTTGTAACTTTTTTCTAGTGTTTGACTCTAGATTGCAACTTCTTTTTGGCGTTTAAAGCCAGAATAGGGCAGAAAGCTGGCGTTGAACGCCAGTTTGCGTCGCTAAACTTGGACAAAGTATGAATTATTATATATTACTGGAAAGCCCTGGATGTCTACTTTCTAACGCAATTGAGAGCGCACCATATGGGTTTTTGTAACTGCAAGAATTCCATTTCGAGTGCAGGGAGGTCAGAATCCAACAGCATCAGCAGTCCTTTTTTCAGCCTTTGAATCAGATTTTTGCTCAGGTCCCTCAATTTCAGCCAGAAAATACCTGAAATCACAGAAAAACACACAAATTCATAGTAAAGTCCAGAAATGTGAATTTTTCTTAAAAACTAATAAAAATATACTAAAAATTAGCTAGATCCTACTAAAAACTATATAAAAATAATGCCAAAAAGCATATAAATTATCTGCTCATCACAACACCAAACTTAAATTGTAGCTTTTACCCAAGCAACTGAAAATAAAATAGGATAAAAAGAAGAGAATATACAGTGAATCCCACAGTATCAATGAAACTTAGTTCTAATTAGATGAGCGGGCTTGTAGCTTTTTGCTTCTGAACAGTTTTGGCATCTCACTTTATCCTTTGAAATTCAGAATGATTGGCATCTATAGGAACTCAGAATTTTAGATAGTGTTATTGATTTTCCTAGTTGAGTATGTTGATTCTTGAACACAGCTACTTTATGAGTCTTGGCCGTGACCTTAAGCACTTTGTTTTCCAGTATTACCACTGGATACATAAATGCCACAGACACATAATTGGGTTAACCTTTTCAGATTGTGACTCAGCTTTGCTAAAGTCCCCAGTTAGAGGTGTCCAGAGTTCTTAAGCACACTCTTTTTGCTTTGGATCACGACTTTAACCACTCAGTCTCAAGCTTTCACTTGGACCTTCATGCCACAAGCACATGGTTAGGGACAGCTTGATTTAGCCGCTTAGGCCTGAATTTTATTTCCTTAGGCCCTCCTATCCATTAATGCTCAAAGCCTTGGATCCTTTTTACCCTTGCCTTTTGGTTTAAAGGTCTATTGGCTTTTTCTGTTTTGCTTTTTCTTTTTCTTTCTTTTTTTTGCCATTTTTTCTCTTTTTTTCACTTCTTTTTCTTGCTTCCAGAATTAATTTCATGATTTTTCAGATTATCAATAACATTTTTCTTTGTTCATCATTATTTCAAGATTCAACAATTTTAACATTCATAAACAACCAGATCAAAAATATGCACTGTTCAAGCATTCATTCAGAAAACAAAAAGTATTGCCACCACATCAAAATAATTAAACTAATTTCAAGATAAAATTTGAAATTCAAGTACTTCTTGTTCTTTTGTAATTAGGCATACTTTTATTTAAGAGAGGTGAAGGATTCATGGAATTATTCATAGGTTTTAAGGCATAGACACTAGACACTAATGATCATGTAATAAAGACACAAACATGGATAACACATAAAGCTCAAAACTAAAAACAGAAAAATAAATAGACAAGGAGATTAAGGAATGAGTCCACCTTAGTGAGGGTGGCATCTTCCTCTTGAAGAACCAATGGTGCTCTTGAGCTCCTCTATGTCTCTTCCTTGCCTTTGTTGCTCCTCCCTCACAGCTCTTTGATCTTCTCTAATTTCATGGAGAATGATGGAGTGCTCTTGGTGCCCCACCCTTAGTTGGTCCATGTTGTAACTCAAGCCTTTCAAAGAGGTGTTGAGTTGCTCCCAATAGTTGTGTGGAAGAAAATGCATTCCTTGAGGCATCTCAAGGATTTCTTGATGAGGGAATTCCTCATGCTCTTGTTGAGGTCCATGAGTGGGCTCCCTTATTTGCTCCATCCTTTTTTTAATGATGGGCTTGTCCTCTGGAACGAGGATGTCTCCTTCTATGTCTATCCCAGCCAAGTTGCATAGGTGACAAATGAGATGAGAAAAGGCCAACCTTGCCAAGGTGGATGACTTGTCAGCCACCTTGTAGAGTTCTAGAGGTATGATCTCAAAAACTTCCACTTCCTCCCCAATCATGATATTATGGATCATGATAGCCTGATCCACAGTCACTTTAGATCGGTTGCTAGTAGGAATGATGGAGCGTTGGATGAACTTCAACCATCTTTTAGCCACAGGCTCAAGGTCTGGTCTTCTCAATTGAACCGGATTGCATCTTGAGTCTCTTTTCCATTGAGATCCTTCCACACATATGTCCATGAGGACTTGGTCCAACCTTTGATCAAAGTTGACCCTTCTAGTGTAGGGGCATGCGTTTTCTTGCATCATTGGCAAGTGGAACGCCAACCTTACACTTTCCGGACTGAAATCTAAGTATTTCCTCTGAACCATTGTAAGCCAACTCTTTGGATTCGGGTTCATAGTTTGATCATGGTTCCTAGGGATCCATGCATTGGCATAGAACTCTTGAACCTGAAGGGTTGGTAAGAACTTCCCAACCTCTTCTTCGGATCTCATGCCAGATCTCCGGATACTCATTTTTCTTGAGCATGAAAGGGACCTCAGGGATCACCTTCTTCTTGGCCACAACTTCATAGAAGTGGTCTTGATGGACCTTTGAGATGAATCTCTCCATCTCCCATGACTCGGAGGTGGAAGTTTTTGTCTTCCCTTTCCTCTTTCTAGAGGTTTCTCCGGCCTTAGATATCATAAATGGTTATGGAAAAACAAAAAGCAACGCTTTTACCGCACCAAACTTAAAATGTTTGCTCGTCTTCGAGCAAAGGAAGAAAGAAAGGCGGAGAAAAAAAAGATGGAGGAGATTGAGGGGGTTAAGTGGTTCGGCCAAGTAGGGGAAAACTGTATAAGATGTGTGAAAATGGGGGAGTGAAGAGGTGTATTTATAGGGGAAGAGAGGGAGAGTGGCCGAATAGACTTGGGTGGGTTTGGGAGGGAAAATGTTTGAATTTGAAAGTGAGGTAGGTGGGGTTTTTGGGGAAGAGGGGGAGAGGTGATTGGTGAAGAGAATATAGGGAAAAGAATAGGATTTGATTGGTGAGTGGTGTTTTCGGTAGAGTGTTTATAGAGATGTGTGAGGGAGAGAGAGAGAGGTAGGGTAGGTGGGGATCCTGTGATCTCAATGGGGCCAACAACTTGGTACGCACAATTGTAAACTCAACTCTTTTCACAACTTCGCACAACTAACCAGCAAGTGCACTGGGTCGTCTAAGTAATAAACCTTACGTGAGTAAGGGTCAATCCCACGGAGATTGTCGGCTTGAAGCAAGCTATGATCATCTTGTAAATCTCAGTCAGGCGGATTCAAATGGTTATAGAGTTTTAATAATTTAAAAGATAAATAAGAATAAAATAAAGATAGAGATACTTATGTAATTCATTGGTGAGAATTTCAGATTAGCGTATGGAGATGCGTTGTTCCTTCTGAATCTCTAGTTTCCTGTTGCCTTCATCCAATCCTTCATACTCTTTTCCATGGCAAGCTGTATGTTAGGTGTCACCGTTGTCAATGGCTACTTCCCGTCCTCTAAGTAAAAATGGTCCTCTATGGTTTCTGTACGGCTAGTCAACTATCGGATTTCTCGTCTCGGATGAAAAGTACCATGCACAGATATCGTATGGCTAATCAGCTGTTGGTTCTCGATCGTGTAGGAATAGGATTTACTAACCTTTTGCATTTGTCACCATGCCCTACAGTCACGAGTTTGAAGCTCTTCACAGTCATCCCATCCCAGATCCTACTCGGAATACCACAGACAAGGTTTAGACTTTCCGGATCTCAAGAATGCTGCTAATGGATTCTAGCCTATACCACGAAGACTCTAATCTCAGATTTAGATGCCCCATTGTCAGAGGGGAGTGGATGTGAATCATTGATTAGAAACCCAAGAGATATACATTCAAGCTTGTTTCCATGTAGAACGGAAGTGGTTGTCAATCACGCGTTCATAAGTGAGAATGGTGATGAGTGTCACATAATCATCACATTCATCATGTTCTTGTGTGGGAAAGAATATCTTAGAATAAGAATAAGCATGAATTGAATAGAAGAACAATAGTACTTTGCATTAATACTCGAGGAACAGTAGAGCTCCACACCTTAATCTATGGTGTGTAGAAACTCCACCGTTGAAAATACATAAGTAAAAATAGGGAATGCATGGCCGAATGGCCAGCCTCCCAAAACGTGAACAATGGTCCAAAGGTGTTCCAAAAGCTCCCTAGTACAATAGTAAAAAGTTCTATTTATACTAAACTAGTTACTAGGGTTACAAAAATAAGTAAATGATGCAGAAATTCACTTCCGGGCCCACTTGGTGTGTGCTTGGGCTGAGCATTGAAGCTTTCACATGTAGAGGCCTTCTTTGGAGTTAAACGCCAGTTTGTAACTTGTTTCTGGCCATTGACTCTAGCTTGCAACTTGTATCTGGCGTTTAACGCCAGAATAGGGCAGAAAGCTGGCGTTGAACGTCAGTTTGCGTCATCTAAACTTGGGCAAAGTATGGACTATTATATGTTGCTGAAAAACTCTGGATGTCTACTTTCCAACGCAATTGAGAGCGCGCCATTTGGATTTCTGTAGCTCCAAAAACTCCATTTCGAGTGCAAGGAGTTAGAATCCAACAGCATCAGCAGTCCTTTTTCAGCCTCTGAATCAAATTTTTGCTCAGGTCCCTCAATTTCAGCCAAAAAATACCTGAAATCACAAAAAAACACACAAATTCATAGTAAAGTCCAGAAATGTGAATTTTTCTTAAAAACTAATAAAAATATACTAAAAAGTAGCTAGATCCTACTAAAAACTATATAAAAACAATGCCAAAAAGCGTATAAATTATCCATTCATCAGCTATTCATCTGAGAAGTGGTAAAGTAATAGGTTCAGAAGCAAAGGTTAGTGAAAAGCCAATTGAAAAAGAAGATCAGGAGGAGGCACAGAGCAAAGAAGAGCACACCCCCTCGTAGACATCCGGACAACCCTTTTCCAGTTAGTCTTGAGACACATCCGGCGTTGCCTAAAGCACTTGAGTACAAGTCTAAAATTCCATATCCTCAGAGATTTTAGAAGGCCTCCAAAGACAAGCAATTTTCCAGAATTTTAGCGGTCTTCAGGAAGATTCAGATCAGTATTCTTTTTGCAGAGATCTTTGAGCAAATGCCTCTTTATGCTATGTTCATGAAGGAGTTGTTGACTAACAAGAAGAATTTGAAATAAAGTGAGACTGTGGTGCTTACTATGGAATGTAGTGCCATTATTCAACAAGATCTCCCTGAGAAATTGCAGGATCCGGGGAGCTTTTTGATTCCTTGCACTATTGAAGATATCACCATTTAGAGAGCTTTACGTGATATTGGAGCTAGCATCAATCTCACGCCACTTTCATTGATGAGAAAGCTCCAAATTGATGAAGTAAAGCCCACTTGTATTTCTATTTAACTTGTTGACTGTTCAATTAAATTTCCTCTTGGAGTTGTTGAGAATTTACTTGTGAAAGTAGGACATCATTTATTTTTCCTGTTGATTTTGTCATATTGGATATGGAAGAAGACAAAAATGCTTCTATTATTTTTGGAAGTTCCTTTTTAGCTACAGGTAGAGTCCTTATTGATGTTCATAAGGGTGAATTAACCTTGAGGGCCAATGAAGAGGAAGTTGTCCTTAATGTGCTTGAGACTTTGCATCACCCTAGTGATTCTGACAAGTGTATGAGAGTTGATCTTATTGAACCTCTGGTTTAGGAGGTATTTGAAGATGAAGTGCTTGATGATGTTCTAGAATCCCCATCTGAGGATAATTTGTTTGAGATGGATGAGTCACCACCTCAGAAGGAGAAGCCTCACACGCCTAGTACTGAGGAAAGGGCTCCGAAGCTTGAGTTGAAGCCCTTACCTCCTTCTTTGAATTATGCTTTGTTAGGCGATCATGATTCTTATCCAGTGATTATTAGCTCCTCTTTGAGGCATGAGGAGGAGGAGGCGTTTCTTGAAGTACTCAAGAGTCATAAAACGGCTCTTGGATGGACCATTAGAGACTTAAAAAGGTTCATTCTGGCCAAGTGTATGCACAAGATCTTGCGCGAAGATGATGCTAAACCGGTTGTGCAACCACAAAGGCGACTAAATCCAACCATGAAAGAAGTGGTCCAAAAAGATGTAATGATGCTTTGGAAAGCCAATATTATTTACCTAGTTTTTGATAGCCCATGGGTGAGTCCCGTTCAAGTGGTTCCCAAGAAAGGAGAAATGATAATGATTAAGAATGAGAAGAATGAGTTTATTCTCACAAGGACCGTCACAGGGTAGCATATGTGTATTGACTCAATAATGTAACAAGAAATTATCACTTTCCCTTGCCTTTCATTTGTCAGATGCTCGAGAGGTTAGCCAGTAAAGCTTTTTACTATTTCTTAGATAGATATTCTGGCTATAATCAGATTGTAGTGGACCCTCAAGATCAAGAGAAGATGGCATTCACATGCCCATTTGGAGCATTTGCTTACCAAAAGATGCCATTTGGACTGTGTAATTCTCTAGCAATTTTTCAGAGGTGCATGCTTTCCATATTTTCTGACATGGTTGAAAAGTTTATTAAGGTATTTATGGATGATTTTTTTGTATTTGATAATTTTTTTTACTCGTGCCTTAAGCATCTTTCCATGGTCTTTAAACGGTGCCAAGAAACAAACCTTGTTTTAAATTGGAAAAAATGTCACTTTATGGTCACTGAAGGTATTGTTCTTGAACACTGGATTTCAAGTAAGGGGATTGAGATTGATAAAGCTAAGGAGGTGGTAATTGAAAAATTTCCACCACCCACTAATGCTAAGACAATCCGGATTTTCTTGGGACATGCAGGATTTTATTGGAGATTTATAAAGAATTTTTCTAAGATTGCTAAACCTTTGAGCAACCTCTTGGTGGCAGACATTCCTCTTAATTTTGATAATGATTGTTTGCATGCCTTTGAAACTCTAAAATCTAGGCTTGTCTTTGCTCCCATCATAGCTCTTTCCAACTAAGATTTACCATTTGAATTGATGTGTGATTCCAGTGACTATGCTATAGAGCCTTCTTGGGACAGAGACAAGACAAGCTTATGCACGTCATTTACTATGCTAGCCGTGTATTGAATGACACGCAAAAGAATCACACAACTATAAAAAATCAATTACTAGTTGTAGTTTATGCTTCTGATAAGTTTAAGTCCTATTTAATTGGTTTTAAGGTTATTGTTTTTATTGACCATGCTACTCTTAAGTATCTTTTGACCAAACAGGATTTTAAACCAAGACCAAAAAGCTCTCTGCCTTAGCAGCGCTAAATGTCGAGTCTAGTGTTTAGTGCCGTAGCGCAAATATGATTTTCAAGGAAGGCTTCGTTGGCTTATATTTTCATTTATATTTAGTTTTTTTTTGTTATTATTATTTCAAAACACAATCTTTTAGGTTTAGAATTTATTATTCTATTTTATTTTCAAATCAAATTAGGTTAGATATAAAAGGAAAAAGATTTAGCCCTTTGGGCTCATTCTCTGTCTCTACCTCATTCTACACTCTGCATACTTTTGAACCCTAGTTTTTCTCTGATCCATGAGCAGCTAAACCTCCATTGTTAAGGTTAGGAGCTCTGTTTATTCTAGGAATTAATACTATTGTCACTCTATTTTAATTATTGTATTGATTCAAATTCAAGGATTACTTTCGTTCTTTATCTTATGAATTAGAGTGTATTGAAAAATAGCTCTTATTCTACATGAATTCTTGTTGATTCTTGAAATAGTTAACTCACTTGTATAATAGCTTGAAAGTAATTCCTCCCTAATCACTAATTACTTCGACTTAATGGGATACGTGACATATAATCCTCTTATATTTGGTTAATTAGGATTTTTGTGGCTAATAAACTAGAATTGGACTTAACCCTTTAATCTACATTAAGTGACCAAGGAATTAGCCGTTAATTAGGTTAGAAGAGACTAAATTACTAAGGAATTATGGTTTAGTCAATTAGAGTTTGCCATGAATTGGGTCTTGCATGATTAAAATAGTTGGTAAGAAACATTAATCTGAAAAAATAAATATCTATGAAACCTTAACTATTTTCTCACATACTTTTCACACTAAATTTACTAATTGCTTTCTGAATTCCTGAATTGTTGTTTGATGCTTTTGAACCTAAAACACTATTTTCTGCTTGTCTGACTAAATGAATCACTCAATTATTATTGCATGGTCCAACAATCTTGTGGGATCGACTCTCACTCAACAGGTATTACTTGGTACAACCTAGTGCACTTGCCAGTTCAGTTGTGGTAATCGAAATTCCGCACGAGTTACACATAAGTATTTATTTCATTTGAATTTAGTATTTAATTATGACTTATGTTTAATTACATTTTTAAATTTGTTAGGATTAGTTCATATAAAACATGCAGACTCAGACCCAGTAATCCAAGTAAAAAAGGGAGAAAGGACAAGTAATGTGCAGGTGGATCCGGATGTCGTATGGCTTAAGACTCTGGACGAGCCATGTAATAACTGCATTTATGGACAAGGATCCTTCTTCGCTAGTACTCTACGCTCGAGTCTTTTGAGAAGGGCGTCTTCCATATCAACCACTAGCACTATTCCACCTTCCTAGGAGGCCGATTTGCATGACCAAATCCACATCCTAACCCAAAGACTACAAGATTAGGGACAACATCTACAACGAGCTGAGGAGTGGATTGAAGACCTCCTTACTCACCTCGCTGAATGGGACATTGTGGAGGAGGAGAGACAGGCAATCATAGCTTATCGTGCTAACAGCTTGCGGGAGATAGAGCAGATTTGCAAAATAAAGGAGGAAATGACAATCTAATACGATCAGGTTTGCGCTAGTAATAGCACTACTAGAGGGAATTCATCATTTGCACCGGTATCGTTGACTTAGGAGGAGATGGACGGCCAGAAAGATGATGCAAATGATTTTGTTGACTTAGGAGGAGATGGACGGCCAGAAAGATGATGCAAATGATTTTGTAGACCTGTAGATAGGATTTATCTTTCCTTTCGTACATTTCATATATTTTGTACATATAGTTTGTATTATTGATATTTTAGTTTGTTATTATAATAAAAAAAATTAGTGTAAAGTGCTATTTTAGTCCCTAACATTTGGACTAAATCTTAATATTATCCCTAAGATTTCAAATGTCATATTTGTCTCAAAATTTCAAACGGATTTAATTCCCACCTTTAAATTTGATATAAATAATTAACATTTAAATCTCAAATCTTAACAATCAATCATGAATGCTATAAAATCTAAAAAAATCTTTTATTTTAGTGATCATTAAAAAATCGATTTCAAAGTTTCTCGTATTTTCTTGTTCTGTAAATAAACTTTAAAATAAAAACCACAAATTCCACTAATATTCATGGTCATCTATCTATCTCCCTCTTGCACAAAAGTAACAAAAGCTGCATACCAAGAATCTTTTTGACAATTTCATCAAAAGTATACTCCGGTACTTTTTTATGTACAACTTCATTGCACGCCCCATGGACTTTGCATCCCTAGAAATCTTGCTAGACAAACTAGAAGCCTCCATTCCAACAATGAAAACAAATGTTAGTGCCACCTGCCCACCATGTTCTATTTGGCCAAGCACACCATTCTCGTCGAGTGATGTTCGTGTATGGTCCTTCTGTCGCACCTGCTTTTAGTATATGTCGAATATTTACAAGTCTCGGAGTATAATTGATGATTTCACAATGAAGTCTTCTCCGCAACAGCCTTTAACTTCTCTACTACTTTCAAAAGTGAAGAATTTCCCTCACAAGCTTCAACTAAAATTTTTATCCTAAACTCTAATCCTGTGTAAGATCTCGGTGCCATCTTGTTATAGTGGATGAGGTTGAGCAACATTCCCTATAACATAAGTTCTCCATTAGTAAAAACCATAGATTTCCCTAAATTAACATCATATATATATATGCAGACAATAATACCTAAGTATTTAAGGGGAGGGAAAAAAAAAAGAACAAAAAAATTCTTTTTCATTAATAGCTTTCAAATAATTCATGGTCACAAAATACTACTGTTTAGAACTTGGAAGAAGATGGAAAATCTCTGGCACTGAGGACTCTGAATAGAGAGATCTGTCTAAGCAGCTATTCAATCAATGTAAAGCTATAAAAACTTGCTCACCTCGTGTCGCTGTTTCCCAGCATAATCTCGCAGGAGCGACCTAATAACTCTGTTCCGCAACAACAATTTATCTGTGAGACAAGGATTAAATATGAAGGAGGAAAGATGATGGACAACCAGAGTATACGCAATTGATCCTCGAATTGCAGCCCTGTCAAGAGCATCAGAAGCCCATGACTTGGTATAAGCTTCCAAAATCCCTTCATTATCCTGCAGAGAGACAGGGAACCCATCAATATCGATTTAAATACGATGTATTTCGAGTTGTGTAGTATGCATTAAAACTGTAATAGAATGCACCTCTCGACACATAGTAGGTGGTAAAAGGCATGGACAGCAAATATTAGATTCCGGGTTTGCTGCTTGTTGAAATATAATAGGAGATATTAATGTTAGTTAGTAGTTAGTAGTTTACATAGTGTATTTATGAAGAGTTCTCCACATTTATTACTCTCTACTCTGTATATGTTAGATTGTTAGTCTTCTCTCATGTAACAATACAATCAGCATACAGTCTATACACATCACATATGAGTAATATATTCTTTTTCTCATTTGTTAAGTTAATATTTACTCTATTTTTTTCATATTCAATCATGGATTTTAACATAGTATTAGAGTCATGGTATATTGGTATCCTCCTTGAGTTCCCTGAAATTCTGCCGCTGTCACAAACTATGTTGAAAGTAATCTTTCTATTCTTGGTTGAAATCAAAATTACTTCCATTTCACATTTTTCCAAACCAAGAAACACTTGTTTAAGTTGTTTCAGCTACTTCTGCTGTTGTGCATCCAGCAGCACAATCTGCTACTTTTAATTTAAGGATGTTCTTTATTGTAAAGTTCCAGCCAACCGGGTGCCTTTCTAGTTACCAGAACGTCCTCTGCTGTGTTGTTCTTTCCAACAAAAACCACCTTCTGACCCCTTTCAGAACTGTTCCAGCACTCCCCTGCCGTCCACCGTCCAATCTGACAAATGATCACACTGTCGGACTCATCGCTGCTCAGCCCAGCCAACAGTGATGCTGACTGAGGCTTCACACACATCCACGCACTGTTTTCTCCCTCATACGGTTCAGTTACCGCCGCTACTTTAGCCAGCGCGTGTTGGCATCTTGGCTGTCGATTTCCGCCGCTAATCTGTTGAGGACTTGGTAGTATGGGGTGCCCATATATGTTAAGGAGAGTGGTTATTCCCTCTTAATAGTTAGTTTTTAAGGTGTAATTTCCCACTTTTCTTAGGTACTTAACAATGGTATCAAAGACTTGGTTGTCGGCGCCATGGAAAACGATGCTTATGGGCTAGATTAAGGTGAATACTGAATAATGACAGTTGGTGGTAGGCTACCACTAGCTCAATGTCGATAGAGTAAAGCCACCATCACTGTGGACGTTGGCTCTCCAGGGTCAGTGTATTGTTGGGGACTAGGTATTATGGGGTGCCCAAAGTTCCACATTGAGTATGAGATACCTGATATTGTATATAAGGAAAGTGGTTCTTCCCCGCCTTAATAACCAGCTATAAGGTGTGGTTTCCCACTTCCCTTACATACTTAACATTATCAAAGCCTCACTGTCCTCTTTCAGGGTCTGGTCATGTTTTTTCTTATCCGACCATTTTTCTCTTTTGCATTTCTGCATTTCCCTTTTTGCCCCCGTCACTGCTGCACTGTTCATCTGCAGCGTCTGCCACCACCTCCGGTCGGTACTACCTCAGTGCTGACATCTCTGTGCTTTCTGGATATGTGCTTATCTCCTTTATCTAGCCACTAGTCCACTACAGCATATCATCAAATTCATTGATTTTATCCCTTGATTTCTTGCATGTTTGACATCCGTCCTGTCTGTGTAACCTCTTCCATCATCTCCCTATTCTTACTCTTGGCATAGAGTGATTGATTGGGTTATCTTTTCCTTCCAACCTCCCACTGAATGATACCAATGATCTTATTTTTCATTCACCCAGTCTGTCAGTCATGCTAGTTATAGCCTCTTTGAAAGACCATGACACTTGAACCAAGTCACCTTTCCAAGGTTACCAACTGGCCCCGGCAAGTTCCCGGTAGTCCCATCTAGGTTCAGCAAGTCCCTGACAGCCCCAGCTGCCCCCAACACATCTCCAGAAGTCCCCAATGGGCCTGGCACATCTTCGGCAATTCCAGCTGGCCCTTCTTTCGTCTTCAACAGTTTACTCTCTATTTTATTTTCAAGGGTATTATTGTAACAAGCTTAACAGCTTAGTAAGCTTTAGCTTGAAGGGGAATATTAGAGAGATTATCCTTTCATATCTCACCAGATCAAATAATATCATTTATATGTTACTTATGTTCCAAGCTTGAGGGGGAATATTAGAGAGATTATCCTTTCATATCTCACCAGATTAAATAATATCCCTTATATGTTACTTATGTTCCAAGCTTGATGTATATTATCTATATGCACAAGCTTGAGGGAGAGTGTTGAAACATGAGAGATACTAATGTTAAATAGTAGTAAGTAGTTTACACAGTGCATTTATGGAGAATAGTAGACTAGGTGCTCCACATTTTTTACTCTTCTTTCTATATATGTTAGTCATCTCTCATGTAACAATACAATCAGCATACAATCTACACAAATCACATAATATACTCTTTTCTCACATTTGCTGAGTTACTATTCACTCTATTATTTTCATAGAAAATCATGGATTTTAACACTACTGTTAATAAAAGGACAAGAAAACAAGCTGTAGTTTCAAATTTACTAAAGTAGTTTAAAGCTTTCTAATCAAGTAAGAAACAATCTACTAAAGTTTATAGCTTCAAAAAAAGTCACAGTAAAGATATGTGCATGTTTGATGCAAAATTAAAACCAATAAACATGTCAATTACGTGTCATGTTAATGCATCATGACCAGAAAAACAATAAATTATGTCATGAACAATCTTTCCCAAATGCTTAAACTAGGTGGGGTAGGGCTTAGTTTAATATCTAACACATTCCATCTTCTCTTAACATTTTAATTTTCATTGGTTTTGTAGACTAGAAAAAAAAATTACTGCTATGAATTTTTTCACTATATTGGGTGAAATTTGGAATTGAATCCAATATAGAGCTTTTCATATACCTAGTCCGAGCTGATAACTCTACTCATCAAATGGCACATCTCCTAACGGGTAAACAAAAAACAGAAAATAAACACGAATGTAACTGTACCTCTAAAACTTAAGAAAATGTTTCTAAGTTACTTTGACTAATTTATGCTTTGATGCAAAAGAAAAAAGATTACACTGCCAATGATGTCGTGTTTATAGTTTGTGTGTTTGTTTCAAGGAAATATATTATTCTCATGTTTGTTTGAAAATTTGAACTCTAGTTTCTAAGAATAATTTTTCCAAGAGTAATTTAGTCCCACAAATATGAAAATTTTATTCCATCTCAAAAGATGGGTATTTCATATTTGATATTCCTATGTTAAGGGAATAAAAATAAACATTTATAACTTCAATTTAAAATGAAGAGAAAGTAAAAAAGCATAGGAACAATGCTATGCATCTAATATATCACATTAGAACAGTAGATAATGATCAAGTTTTACCTCAATCGGTTCAAGGTATCCTTCAGGCCCAGAAAAGCACTTCTCCAGTGGTGGTAAAAGCTCAAGAACACGAGCATTAGATAGTGCACTCCAGGCAGCAAGTCGAATCGAAGGTTCAACACAACGATGAAGATAGAGGGAAACTTGCCGGCTGAAAATCATATCACCATAAGATATAGCTGAAAACTGCTCTACAAGTTCTTCAATAAATACCGAGTAACTTTCATGAATCTCGGATTGGAATTTCAGAAACTCAAGATGGTTTTTATCATCTGAGATAGTTTCTTCATTTTTGTTTAACCTTGCCTTATCAAGAAGCATGCCATAAAGATCCTGTAAAGCTTCAAAAGTTTCCCTGCTCTGCTCTTGTTCAAGTATTTCCATTCCAACAAGGAAATTGACAGATAAGGAATGTAACTTCCACGTCAATGATACATGCTGAATAGGAGAAGGAATGTCATGGCCTTGGAAATTGGACATTGCTTCAATGCCAAAAATAAAGAAAAGTCCAGACCTGGCAACTTCGAGCAAATTAGACAGACCATGTATGCTATCCGACCCATCAACTTTTTGGGGACCAGATTGCTTGCTACGGGAAATCGTGGAGATTGGACTAAGGTAAAAGTGGAGTGGAAGTGGTAGTTTCTGGTGAGCCCATTCTACCATTAAAGAATTACACGACGGGCTCGTACCGAGTGACATGTCAGAGTCCTCAAATATAGTGTCCAACCGAGCACTACCCTTCAGAGAACTCTTAGTGCTGGAGGAACCACTGCCATTTATAGACTTGGACTTCACCTTTTCAGATAACCATCTGCTCCTGAAATGAGACAATAAGATTCTACTGAAGTGCATGTAATCCTCCTCTTCATGTTTCCACCCAAAGGTTTTACCCCTCGTGTCAAGGAGAAAGTTCTGTGTGCAATGATCAAGGTATTTCAATGCAGAAACATCAAATAAGAGATCCAATGCCTTATTTACAACACACTTCTCCCTTGGTCCAGCAGTTAAACACAATCGCAACAGAGTGTTAATCTTTTGAATGGACAATGTCTTTTCTTCAATTACAGATACATCTTTAGATGCATTTTGAAGAGTCTGCAGCAAACAGATTAGAAATCTAGCATCTAGTTGCATTAATAAGACTGATTTTGACCAAAACCCTCCATGAGGGGCACCCCAGCCAATGCCCACTCCTGGAGCTGGTCCCCCTCTTCCAAATATCTCAATCGCCTGCATGTAGCACCACCCAGAATCAACCGAACTTGTCAAAACACTAAGCACAGACCTTAATTCAACCCAACACGATCTAAGTATGCCATCCTCAAGCACTTTCCCTTCTTTTGAGAGATTTTGTACTTGGCTTGGGAGAGTAGAAGTAACACTCTTGGCAGACTGTATTAGTTTATCAATAGCAGCAATAACATTGACCATTCCATTCAGACAACAGGTGGAAGCTAAAGACATTTCAACATCACCCTTCAGTCTCAAATTAACTAGTTCCTTCATAAAAGATTCACCGGAGTTGGGAAGACCGTTTTCTGTCCCAAAGTAACCTGAAAAGCCCGAAAGCCAATATATAATCAACTCAAGTCCAATCTTTGGGACAAAGTCTGGAAGCCACGGTACATGCCTCTCAGTTTTCTGTGGGCTAATAGTATCACCCATTGTCACCCTTTCAAGCACTCTGAAGAGCATGTGAGTCACAGCAGCATACACAAACAACAAGGATGTCACAGACAATCCAAGGGAAGTCACGTCAAATCTCCCTTCATTCTGTCTTTTAAACAAATTACATACTTCTGGGTCACTTCTGGTTGCAATCCACTTTACTGCTAAGTCAACCATTGGACCAACATACCTCCAAGACCACACCTCCATGTTACCAGCAGACTCAGGAATCTGATTGTTTTGGGACTGCTGTGAAAATAAATTTGGAAGTCTTCCAGCTAAAGACTCTAGAACAAGGTATGCCTCCCTTGAGATGGAAGCATATTCATACAGAACATCTTCATCAACAAGTTTTTCGAAGGAAGGTGGATTCAACCAAAAACATAGGGCAGGGAACATTTCTGAGAAGTAAGATACATAATATCCATATCGAATGCAGACCTTCCAGAAACGTAATTGTTCAACAATCAAGGCTGACCCAAGTTTGCATTTTTCCTTCCCCATATTCAGCCAGTGGTCAATGGAGGAAGGATTTTGGTATAAATTCCATGTCAGAGTCTGAAAATACCCATTCCTTATAAACTCTACACAAGTTGTCTGATCCAACCAAGCTAAGACCTTCAACCAATTTGAAATGAAACATTAGTAATGATTCTCTTACGGTAACTGCATAAAATATTGAAGATATATAACACGTAAGGGAGGATTATAACCTTCATTAGGTTTACAGATTTTATCATAGACCACCGGATTTCTAAATTGTTCACAGTAAATCGTTTCACAATTGTCTGAATAAGCCTTTCACAGTTCAAGACTGCATTAGCACATGATGGTGAATGTCTCACTATGGCAATCAGTATAGAAATAATGCATTCTTCCAAAGTTGTTGTAGGATCTGTCTGCAACCAGTATCAAATATTTAAATATAATATGAAGGTTCATATAAGAGGAGGAGAAATTTATAGATCGAATGACATTAACTGCTTCATCATGATTAATTATTTTACCTCTAAAAGATAACGAAGTCTGGGAAGGATTCCCATGCGTACTAGACCTGCAGTAAAATCTTGTCCAGCAACCACAACATCATCCTGAATCGTATGTTTTCCTTCAGACTCATCATCCATGTGATCCTCACTGATAGGAAGAATGTTTGAGGGTTTTGTACTGTACTTCCAAAAACCCCCGTGAAGAAATCCAAGATCAATATCTGGTCTGTTCCTAAAAACTGGAGCAGTGCAGATATCCTTGTCACAGATTGCAATCTTCAGAAAGTTAAAAAAAAAGATATATCAGTTTACTCAAATTTGAAACACAAATATTACTAACTATACAATTAAAGAAAATAAATATAGTTGAGAATTGATACCTCTGATATATTGAAGTAGTTGTCATTCACATCACAACTCAACACACTTTGAATAACCTTCACACAAGCCAGAACTACAGAATTGTGGTTATCATCAAGGCACATCCTAAAAGAAAACAAAGGGTACTACCATCAAATGCGTCCCAAACAAGGAGTAAAGAACCATACGTGACTACAACTTGAAAGAATTGAAGTAACTATTACTTAAGCGAGTTAAATACGAAACCTACGTGTAGCAGGTTATAATACAATCCATAGGCAAAATATAAACAAGAATGAGAAGATGAATAGTCCCATTTGGGAGAAGATCACTTTGTATAATAAACGAATAAGAGAACAACAGGTGTGCAAGTTAACTAAGCACTCTATATTTCACTTTTCTTAAATTTCACATAAGTGGCAATATTACACACCCAAGCCACAACATGCCAACAAATATTTTGGGGTAAAATTGTACAAAGCCCTCTAGAAAAGCCAGTGCACAGGAGCTCATCCCAATTAAAAATTTAAAAAACAAAAATCGGAGTTTATAAAAGCTGGTTTGCATAAGCCCTTATCACAAATTAACAAATCTTTTTAGAGCATGCAAACAATGCTGGCTTCTACAATGACCACTACCAGACACAAAAATACTAAATAGTGAGCAACATATCTGTGACTTCTTTGCTTCATTGGGTCCAAGTAAAATGCAAGGAATTTAAAACATCAACTGGAGCCATTCTATCTAACAAATCAATTCAGCTGCTATTTAAAAGTGTATTTTAAAAAAGAAGAAAATCATCGGCCATTGCAGGTAGCTGATAAAACTAGAAATTTGGGTAATAAAACTCACCTGAGTGCCAACACCAGCTCAGGTTCTGGACCAAGTGCGAAAGCCCAAACAGCCTCCCAGTCAACTGATTTGTCAACTTCATCTTCACTTTTCGAGATCTGTACTGTTCTGTCCTTACAAATATATTGCAATGCCTTATCAAGAACAGATGAAAGGAGATGCAATGCAAGGGACCTTTGTCCAGGAACCTAAAAGAAAAAAAAAATTGGCAGATGTTGAGTTCCGAAGGGAGAAATTACAATAAATTATCTCAATATTTACATTAATAATAGCAAATACATCCAAACTATTCCAGACATCCACGTTTCAAGGTAAATCTGCATCTAACTGAAAGATAGATCTATTTTAACACATAACATACCACACTTCTTGTGAGTGCCACTGCTTCTTTGATTGTGTAACCAGCTGCACCAGGATCTCCATCGGTCCGCAGATAGTCACGTTCAGAGACATTGTCTGTAGTGCAACGGAAAGAATTATCACATAAGAAATTTAAAATTTATATTATCAACTCCATCTTATTTCAGAATAATAAGGATATGAGGGATGACAATCAATTGGAGAGTTCTAACATCTGATATGCTTAATAGGGAATGCACAACAAAACCAAAACCAAGCAGCCAAGTTTAATAACTAGGAAAGAATAGGAAGAAAAGGGAATCAACATAAACCACACTCTAGACTAGAACCAAAACAATAGCATAATTTATGGTCAAAAGGCTTTGCCTATCATGCTAGAGAAGACTTCTACAACCTTTCCTTGCTAGCAATATAACTCCTACACAGAATGGGTAAAGTATACTTTTTGTCCCTAAAATTTGCAATTTTTTTTTTTCAAAACTATTCCTAAAGTTTAGCTGCATTCAATTTTATCCTTAACGTTTTCGATGTGTCAAAATTACCCCTGGATGTTAACTCCATGTAAAATGTTAGGGATACAATTGAGAACTTCTAGGGATAGTTTTGACACAAATCGAAAACGTAAAGGACAAAATTGAATGAATCAAAAACATTAGAAAATTGAATGAAATTAAACGTTAGGAAAATCGCAAATATTAGGGACAAAAAATATACTTTACCAAATAAGTAACACTAGCATAAGGAGATGCCATCAAGAAAAATATCCAAACATTAACAATACATAACACTAGCATCAGGAAGGCACTGATCTTCAACATACTCAAAAGCAATTATATAGATGCAGGCAATGATCATCAGATGACATCAGAAATCATATAGAAAGCTAAAAAAACATGAGAAATAAATAAGAAATACCATAAGGAGATGCCCAATCAGAATGAACAGGATCCCCAGCCAAGGAAAATCTTAACTCCCTAACAGCCTCAACTCTATTGCTCCAAGCATTCCATGAGCTGCCACTAGCAGTTGTCATAGTGATTTTCCTAATTTTCTCATCATCTAGCTTATTTTCTGAAGGTGGTGTCATCGACATATGGGAGATGTTGTCCTCTGTATGCAGACGTTTTGCATCTTGATTACTATGAACATCTTGATTCATAGATGCATTGCCGTTACCCACTTCTGATGTTAAACTATCTTGTTTCTTAACCTTTTCCTGCCCCCTTTTCTGCAGCACTTTGAGTAACGAAGGGTTTATCTTCTCCATTATTTCAGCCTGGGCTTCAGCAATCTCCTCAGGTGACATTTGCATTATCCGAGCCCGATTCTCAGCATCAATTTCATCCTCCAGAGCCATGGAACCTTGTTTCCTTCTAAAGGTGCTAGAACCAGAAGAAGAAACCATGTTTGAAGTCAAATTATTTTTCTCTCCTCTTAACACATCTAGGGATCCAAAACTGTGATCAGGCTTTTCATCATTAGAAATTTGATCCCGTTCAGGCATCAATTCATCCACTTCGTTGCTGTCATAGATTGTGGCATATTTGTGTTTTTCCTGAGGATCTGCCTTATTTGATGTATCTATCTCCATGGCACTGGCTGAGTTAAGAAACCCGCTATCATAGTTATTTAATTGTGGTTTAGTGTCTACTTCCATAGAAGCAAGGGCAACACCATCAGTAGATGACGTTTTCATGTCTGCATTCTTACTGCCTTTTTCATTTTTCTTTTTCCCTGTATTAATCATATTATCTGATTCCTTCCCCAAGGAACAATAATTGTCTTGAGTAATCTCTTTCCACTTTTTAAAATCCAAATCTTTTTTCTTCCTCTTTTGTACTGGATTGGCAAAGGCTGAAACTTTTTCAAACTCCTTGAAACCTTTATCTTCTTTATCCTCAACATCATTGTCACTGTCATCATCATCGTTGCCACGAGCACCCCCTTTATTACTTAATGGATGCCAATACTGCAAAATCATCAAAGTCTCAATGTCATTCCATGAGTTAATGTAAGACTCCTTCATGCATCATGGCCGACAAAGATTTCTAAGCTCAACAACCTGGGTCTAAGATACCATTCAAAAATTACTTTTCCATAGAAGTTTTCACGGAAACTATTCATTTATTTTCAGCCACATTAATGAGAGACAAAAGTTAATCTTTTTTTTATTCTTTCATAGCTTGGTTGTTAGTGATAGATGATCAATTTTGTAACTAGACCAAAACATATTCTTCTACTTCATTAAAATAGATACTGATAGAAAACTTTCTGTCATAGATAGCCTCTGGTTTAGAAACAGAATCTAGATTCTATCTCCCACACTTGTACAGGTATATATACCAGATTGTGTAATCTGCAGTGTGGTTTTACATTCAATTAAAGTCAATAATGCAGAGATGTGAATTCAGCAAAGGATTCTCTTATCATTCTCTATTTCTTTCTTCCCCTATTTCAATATCAACTATCAAGAGTTTTGTTTCAAGCATTGCTTGCTTGATAGCTTCTGCATTCTCTTCAGTGTTGAACCACTGTACACCTTCCACTATGAAATTCAAAATTTATCTTCTTATAGCAATAAGTGGAATTTGATTAGTTCAGTCGAAGTTAGGGCAGAATACAATAGAAAAAAGACAAACACAGCAGCACATGCAAAACTACGTACAACATGGTATACCGTATATGTGTCCCATCAAAATACAACAACTCTTAGTTCAGCTAGTCCCCCCCCCCCCCTTTTAATTCTTCCAAGTTCCAGCATACCCTCTTAAGTTAAACTCATTGAAATCCTAGATAAAACCTAAGGTTATTACTTTTGTTTTGTTTTGTATTCATACATTGCTAAAAAAGACCATTCATTCTGCAATGTTCCATTCAATTCAGGAATGATAATACAACACGCGAAAAATGAAAATGTCACAGTTAAGAAGGAAGCTAAAAAAGCGTGGTTGAATAAGGTAACTTACAGGGCCATGGGAACGGTGTCGTGCAACAGGGAAAGGAAGACCAGCGGGTTTGGGAAAGAAGGAAGGAGGAGTAGTGATGATGTTGTTGCCGTGAGAGTCAGAGATACCCTTTTCAATAATGGAACCAACCAAGCGAGACGCATCTTCTTCGTTTATTTGGAATGAGCTCGTGTTCAAAACCTTCACCTTCTTGGGTTCCCCTTTCTTCTCATTTTGCTGCTGCTGCTGCTGCTGCTTCTTCTCCATGGCTGTGGAAGTGTCTTCACTCTTCAACACAAAGGACGGAAGAAGAAAAATTAAAGGTAACTCACAAAATTAGAAGAAAGAACATGTGTGTGTTGCATAGTTAGAATTAAAATTTTCAGCTTAGAATTGCCAGCAATTAGAGCTATCAGCAATCAGAGGTCTGGCTCAACAACTTGTTAAATGCCTAAAACTTTCAGCTACTAGCAATCAAATATCTAATCAACTAATCATAAAAAATAAAATGTTTGGAAAAGAGAAAAAGAGCTCACCAGCTGCGACAGAGAAGCACGAGCAGAAACAGAAGCGACGAGAAGAAGAGAACAGCTGGGAGCATAGGCGAACAGGGGCGATCAGAGACCGCAGCGGCGACGGCGACGGCAAGGAGTGAGAGAGTGAGCGAGTGAGCGAGTGGAGGGTGGAGGTTGAGGCTGGTGCTGGTGCGAGACAAAGAAAAGAAGAAGAGAGTCAAAAGACCATGCAGCTTTTTATTGAGGTGTTTGGGCCTTGGCATAAGTCTATTGGACCTAGATATAAGACTAGGCTTTTCTTATGGCCCAAGGTTAGTAAGTTAATAAGTTAATCTAATCTAATATGAGTTAATATCTAATTCAGTTCCTGATAATTATCTCGAAAGAACACTGATGTTCCCAAGAAAAAAAATACCCAATTCGGCTCTGATCTTTTTTTGGGACTGATTAGCCCCTGTGCAAAAAAAAATAACATTAATTTTTTTTGACACAGAAACTAATGAGTCCCATAAAAGTAAGGCTCAAGAGTTGAGTTGGGTATTTTTTTTTCAAGGACCTCGTTGTCTTTTGAGGTAATTGTCAGGGGCTTTAGATTTTTCTCTTAAAAGATCTACTCTTCCATACTAGAAAATTAAAGACTTATTTGGGTGAATTTTATAAAAAAAATGAATTATTTTTTTTAGATTTTTTAAAAAAATAAAAATAATTTTATGTTTAGATATTTTATACAAAAATATTTTTTTATTTATCAATTATATTTAGATAGAACAATATAAAAATATTTTTATATTTATTTATTATGTGAAAAATATTTTTTATTTTTCTAATCATTTTATTTTTACTACTAAGAATTTGTCAAATATGCTAAAAAATTAAAAAAATATCTTTTTTATTGAATAAAATCTTGAGAAAAGGACAAATAAGTCCTTGATTTTTTGTCCCATAGACATTTTTGTTCCTGACCATTTAAAAATACTTTTAAATTTCTGACCTCTTTAAAAGTTAGAAATACGAATCTCTCCCATTCACATGGATTCGTTAGACCCAACAAAAAAGTCTGACGTAGCTTCCATTGTGCTGACCTAACCATTAGGTAGCGTTTGGTGGAGAGACAGAGACGAAAAGACTTAGACGGAGAGACAGAGACTAAGAGATAGAGATTGAAATAAATCTCAGTATTCTATTCGGTGCAAAGTGGGAGACAAATTGAAACAAGAATGAAATTCTAATTTAATTTGTACAAAGGGTAAAATTGAAATTAATTAATTGAAATGAAGGTATTTAATTATAAAATGTTATTAAATTTTCAGTCTCCACCTCTAAAAATTTTAGTCTCCTATGTCCTCACTTTTTGGAGGTACTGAAATACTGAAATTTGGGGGACGAAGATAAAAATTTTAGTACCAGTCTCTAAACCAACAAATATGAAACTAAGTCTCAGTCTCCCAGTCTCTGTCTCAATACTTCAAAACAAACGCTACCTTATAGATGCACATTCAGAAGGAGAGTTTTCAAAATGGGATAGATAAGTCCCCTTACTTCAAAATGACGCCGTTTGTCTTAGTTGCTATCGTCGTCACCAAAAGAGCAAAAATCCCTCTTGCTGCTCACTAAATGGTGCATCAACATTGAAAGTATTAATGATCACCGTAACATTCCTCTCAACTATTCTGGCCATAAATGTTCCAAAACCACTACCAATTTCAAAACCAATTCTAACCCCTCCATTACTACTTTCCAAATCTAAAACATCATCAACAAGAAAATCATTCTCACTCTTAACTTTCATAAACCTTTGATTCTCATTATCATTCCTAAGCAAATCAAAGCAACCAATGTATTCTCTAGTCAATTGTTATTTCTCTGTCTCTGTCACCACCTTGTTTTCCTTCAGCTTCAACTTCAATCTCCTTCTGCAGTTCCTTAGCCTTGTCCTTATCATCTGAAATAGCCAGTGCCTTGAACTTTCCGTGGGAATTTTATTGTTGTTATATGAAATTTTATTGTTGTTATATTTTGTTGTTTTATTTTGTGTTTGTTTTGAGTTTGGTATTAATAGAAATATTATATCAATAATATCTCTATAATTAAGTATATATATAGTACTCAAGGAGTATCTTATGTATATTTATTATTAGGATAAAAAATTATGCATTCTAATTTATTAAGATCGTAAATTATGCCTTTTAAGATAGGAAATATTTGATATAATTTCATGTCAAAAGATGTATATATACATGTTCATGACTAATGGAAAAACAGGTTGAAACAACTTATTTTCTATATGGTATCAGAGTATACTCTAATACCGACAAACACAAAAAGAACTTGGGTTGCATAACCATGGCAGCAGAACCAGGAAAGAACTCTGTAAATGTAACAGAGGCTTTAGAAAAAGGAACTAAGAAAATTTACTCGCCATATGACTTCAATGCGAGTGACAACCAGCAAATGTAATCACACAAGTGCAGCTACATGGAGAAAATTATGAGGAATGGGCCAGAGCTGTGAAAATATCACTTCGGGCTCGGAGAAAATGGGAATTCATCGATGGAACTCTCACAAAACTAGAATAAGGTGCATCTGATCTTGAGGATTGGTGGACAGTCCAATCCATGATTGTATCATGGATCTTGAACACGATCGAACTAAGCCTATGGTCAACCGTTGCGTATGTTGAGAATGCGCGGACACTATGGGAAGATATCAAAAAGTGATTTTTCGCTGTGAACAGACCATGAATACAACAACTGAAGTCAGATTTGACAAGATGCAAGTAGGAAGGAATGGCCATGATGGCGTTTATGGGAAATTGAAAGTACTGTGTGATGCATTAGCACAGTGCGAGCAAATTCCCAAATGCACGTGTGGTGGATGTAAGTGCGGGATTGGATCTCAACTTGAGAAGCGAAGGGAAGAAGGGAGGGTTCACCAATTTTTTATGGGCCTAGATGATGCAAGTTACGGAACAGTGCGGTCAAATATCCTGGCAACAGATCCTTTGCCATCGCTGAATCGTTTGTACGCAATGCTAGTCCAAGAGAAGAGAGTGAAGACTATGGCTAAGGCATCAGAAGAGAGAGGGTTGGTTGTGGGACTCGCGATGCAGGCAGGGAACAGGACGAAAGAACGAGGAGATTCTAGCAAAAAATCAACAATATGCTCTAACTGTGGCAAAAGTGGGCATAATATTAAAGGATGCTTTCAGATTGTAGGGTATGCAGAATGGTGGGGCGATCGGCCAAGGAATGAAAGAAGAGACGGTGGCAAAGGCTATGGATGACAAGGCATGCGTACTCGAGGAATTCCAGCACGTGCACATGTGGCACACACTAATGGAAGTGGTAACTATGCTATCAACACGGCAGACACGACATGTGAGATGTCAGGATTGACCAATGAGCAATGGAAAGTATTGGTAGATATGATCAACAAGCAAAAATTAAATGACTCTAAAAAAATGACTCGTAAGAGAATTTTTTATTTATGGATCATTGATAGTGGAGCTTCCAACCAAATGACGGAAAACCTGAAAATTTGTGTGAAAGAAAACTATACACGGGTGTCCAGTAGGTTTACCAGATGGAGAGCAGGTGATAGCGCGTAAGCAAGGAACAGTGATACTTGAAGGAGGACTTGAATTGAAAAATATTCTCTATGTATCTTAATTAAAATATAACTTATTCTCAGTTTCTCAATTAATAGATGAAGAACACTGTCTAGTACAATTCACTTATAAATTTTATGTCATACAGGACCGCACTTCGAGGACGCTGATAGGAGCGGGTGAGCGGAAGGATGGGCTTTATTGTTATTGTGGGACACACAAGCTTCAAGCTTGTCATGCCAGAACAGAGAATCAACTAGCGCTTTGGCGTAAGAGACTAGGGCATCCATCATTTAAAATTGTGCAAATACTCTGTAATGTAAGTGAGAATGGTGCATGACATTGTGATCTCTAACAATGGCATTCAACTTGGTATGCGCATTTATAACTCAGCACTTTCTTCAAAACCTCGCATCACTAACCAGCAAGTGTACTAGGCATCCAAGTAATAAACCTTACGTGAGTAAGGGTCGATCCCACAGAGATTGTTGGTATGAAGCAAGCTATGGTCATCTTGTAAATCTCAGTCAGGCGGGTTCAAATGGTTATAATGGTTTTAGAAATAATAATAAATAAAACATAGAATATATGAAAGAGATACTTATATAATTCATTGGTAGGAATTTCAGATAAGTGCATGAAGATGCTGTGTTCCTTTTGAATCTCTGCTTTCCTACTGCTTCATCCAATCATTCTTACTCTTTTCCATGGCAAGCTGTATGTAGGGTGTCACCGTTGTCAATGGCTACTTCCCATCCTCTCAGTGAAAATGGTCCTCTACGGTTTTCCGCATGGCTAATCAGTTGTTGGTTCTCGATCATGTCGGAATAGGATCCATTGATCCTTTTGCGTCTGTCACTACGCCCCACAATCGCGATTTTGAAGCTCGTCACAGTCATTCAATCTCTGAATCCTACTCGGAATACCACAGACAAGGTTTAGACTTTCTGGATTCTCATGAATGCTACCAATGGGTTCTAGCTTATACCACGAAGACTCTGATCTCACGGAATTGAAGGCTCGGTTGTCAGGCGAGGGCAACCATGCGTCATGCATCAGGAATCCAAGAGATACACACTCTAGCTCTTGCTTGTAGAACGGAGGTGGTTGTCAGGCACGCGTTCATAAGGACGGATGATGATGAGTGTCACGGATCATCACATCCATCAGGTTGAAGTACGAGTGATATCTTAGAATAAAAATAAGCTTGAATTGAATAGAAGAACAATAGTAATTGCATTAATTTTCGAGGTACAGCAGAGCTCCACACCTTAATCTATGGTGTGTAGAAACTCCACCGTTGAAAATACATAAGTGATGGTCCAGGCATGGCCGAATGGCCAGCCCCCTAAAACATGATCAATAGTCTTCTAATATTAACAATAGATTAAAATTGAGACCAAAGATGTCTAATACAATAATATAAAGTCCTATTTATACTAGACTAGCTACTAGGGTTTACATAAATAAGTCTTAGTGCAGAAATCCACTTCCGGGGCCCACTTAGTGTGTGCTTGGGCTGAGCTTGAGCTTTACATGTGTAGAGACTTTTTTTGGAGTTAAACGCCAAGTTGTAACATGTTTTTGGCGTTTAACTCTGGTTTGTGACGTGTTCCTGGCGTTTGACTCCAGAATGCAGCATGGAACTGGCGTTGAACGCCAGTTTGCATCATCTAATCTCGAATAAGGTATGGACTATTATATATTTCTGGAAAGTTCTGGATGTCTACTTTCCAACGCCATTGAGAGCATGCCATTTGGAGTTCTATAGCTCTGAAAAATCTATTTCGAGTGTAGGGAGGTCAGAATCCAACAACATCAGCAGTCCTTTGTCAGCCTCCTATTAGATTTTTGCTCAGGTCCCTTGATTTCAGCCAGAAAATACCTGAAATTACAGAAAAACACACAAACTCATAGTAAAATCTAGAAATGTGAATTTTGCATAAAAGCCAATAAAAACATCCCTAAAAGTAGCTATATCCTACTAAAAACTACCTAAAAACAATGCCAAAAAGCATATAAATTATCCGCTCATCACAACACCAAACTTAAATTGTTGCTTGTCCCCAAGCAACTGAAAATCAAATAGGATAAAAAGAAGAGAATATACTATAAATCCCAAAATATCAATGAATATTAGTTCTAATCAAATGAGCGGGACTTGTAGCTTTTTGCTTCTGAACAGTTTTGGCATCTCACTTTATCCTTTGAAGCTTAGAATGATTGGCATCTCTAGGAACTCAGAGTTCAGATAGTGTTATTGATTCTCCTAGTTAAGTATATTGATTCTTGAACAATTCTTGGCCGTGGCCCTAAGCACTTTGTTTTCCAGTATTACCACCGGATACATAAATGCCACAGACACATAACTGGGTGAACCTTTTCAGATTGTGACTTAGCTTTGCTAAAGTCCCCAATTAGAGGTGTCCAGGGTTCTTAAGCACACTCTTTTGCTTTGGATCACGACTTTAACCACTCAGTCTCAAACTTTTCACTTGGACCTGCATGCCACAAGCACATGGTTAGGAACAACTTGATTTAGCCGCTTAGGCCTGGATTTATTTCCTTGGGCCCTCCTATCCATTGATGCTCAAAGCCTTGGATACTTTTTACCCTTGCCTTTTGGTTTTAAGGGCTATTGGCTTTTTCTGCTTGCTTTTTCTTTTTCTTTTATTATTATTTTTTTATTTTTTTCGCAAGCCTTTACTTTTTCTTGCTTCAAGAATCAATTTCATGATTTTTCAGTTTATCAATAATATTTTTCTTTGTTCATCATTCTTTCAAGAGCCAACAATTTTAACATTCATAAACAACAAGATCAAAAATATGCACTGTTCAAGCATTCATTCAGAAAACAAAAAATATTGTCACCACATCAATATAATTAAACTAACTTCAAGGATGAATTCGAAACTCATGTACTTCTTGTTCTTTTGTATTAAAAATATTTTTCATTTAAGAGAGGTGAAGAATTAATGGAATTATTCATAGCCTTAAGACATAGTTACTAAATACTAATGATCATGTAGTAAAGACTCAAAACATAGACAAACATGAAGCATAAAAATCGAAAAACAGAAAAATAAGAGCAAGGAGATTAAGGAATGAGTCCACCTTAGTGAGGGTGGTGTCTTTCTCTTGAAGAACCAATGGTGCTTTTTGAGCTCCTTTATGTCTCTTCTTTGCCTCTGTTGCTTGATCCTTAGTGATTTTAGTGCTTCTATCCTTTAGTTGCTCCCAATAGTTGTGTGGAGGAAAATGTATCCCTTGAGGCATCTCAGGGATTTCTTGATGAGAGAATTTCTCATTCTCTTGTTGAGGTCCATGAGTGGGCTCTCTTGATGTGTAGTCAAATGCTCTATTACTGAGCTATGGACCCTTGAGATGAATCTCTCCATCTCCCATGACTCAGAGGTGGAAGCAATTGCCTTTCCTTTCCTCTTTCTTGAGGTTTCTCTGGCCTTAGGTGCCATAAATGGTTATGGGAAAAACAAAAAAGCTATGCTTTTGCCACACCAAACTAAGAATGTTGCTCGTCCTCGAGCAAGAGAAGAAAGAATAGAAGAAGAAGTGGAGGAGAGGGAGAGAGAGGGTAGTAGGTTCGGTCATTTAGGGTGGGTTTGGGTGGGAAAGAGATTTTGAAATTGAAGGTATGTGGGATTTTTAGGGAAAAGTGGATGGATGTGAGTGGTGAAGAGTGTTTGGGGATTGTGTAAAGAAGAGAGAAGGTGAGTTGAGGTAGGTGGGGATCCTGTGGGGTCCACAGATCATGAGGTGTCAAGGATTTATCATCCCTGCACCAATTAGGCATGTAAAACGTCCTCTGCATGCAATGCTGGCATTGAACGCCAGACTGAAGCTTGTTTCTGGCGTTAAACGCCCAAATGTAGCATGTTTCTGGCATTTAACGCTAGCCTGATGCTTGTTGCTGGTGTTAAATGCCAGCTTTCCTCAGGGTGCAATCCTGGCATTTAAATGCCAGACTGCTGCATGTTTCTGGCGTTCAACGCCAAATTCATGCTCTGTTCTGGCGTTGAACGCCAGCCAGATGCTCCTTACTGGCGTTTAAACGCCAGTAAGCTCTTCCTCCAGGGTGTGCTTTTTCTTCTGCTGTTTTTTATTCTGTTTTTAATTTTAGCAATTGTTTTGTGACTCCACATGATCATAAACCTAATAAATCATAAAAGAACAATAAAAATAAAAATTGGATTGCCTCCCAATAAGCACTTCTTTAATGTCAATAGCTAGACAGTGAGCTCTCATGGAGCTTCACAGATGTTCAGAGCATTGTTGGGACCACAGATGTTCAGAGCATTGTTGGGACCTCCCAACACCAAACATAGAGTTTGACTGTGGGGGTTCAACACCAAACTTAGAGTTTGGTTGTGGCCTCCCAACACCAAACTTAAAGTTTGACTGTGAGGGCTCTGTTTGACTCTGCATTGAGAGAAGCTGTTCATGCTTCCTCTCATTACCAAACAACTTGGCATTTAGCTTCATGATGGCTCCTAGATATTGAGCAACTTGCTCTGCAGTTACATCTTCATCCTCTTCAGAGGAAGAATAGTTCTCAAAGCTCCTGAATGGTAAAAGGAGGTTCAATGGAATCTCTATGGTCTCTAGGTGAGCCTCATATTCCTTAGGTTCCTCAGTTTGGAACTCCTTTTTGTTCAGAGGACGTCCCAGGAGGTCTTCCTCACTGGGATTCACGTCCTTCTCCTCCCTTGTGCATTCAGCCATATTGATTATATCAATGGCCTTGCACTCTCTTTTTGGATTCTCTTCTGTATTGCTTGGGAGAGTACTAGGAGGAGTTTCAGTGATTTTCTTACTCACCTGGCCCACTTGTGCCTCCAAACTTCTAATGGATGACCTTGTTTCACTCATGAAACTTAAAGTGGCCTTAGACAGATCAGAGACTATGTTTGCTAAGCTAGAAGGACTGTGCTCAGAATTCTCTGTCTGTTGCTGAAGATGATGGAAAAGGCTTGCTATTGCTAAACCTATTTCTTCCACCATTATTAAAGCCTTGTTGAGGCTTTTGTTGATCCTTCCATGAAAAATTTGGATGATTTCTCCATGAGGAATTATAGGTGTTCCCATAGGGTTCATCCATGTAATTTACCTCTGCCATTACAGGTTCTCAGGATCATAAGCTTCTTCTTTAGATGATGCCTCTTTAGTACTGTTGGATATATTTTGCCATCCATTCAGACTTTGAGAAATCATGTTGACTTGCTGAGTCAACATTTTATTCTGAGCCAATATGTCATTCAGAGCATCACTTTCAAGAACTCCCTTTCTCTGAGGCGTCCCATTACTCACAGGATTCCTCTCAGAAGTGTACATGAATTGGTTATTTGCAACCATTTCAATAAGTTCCTGAGCTTCTGCAGGCATTTTCTTTAGGTGAATGCATCCACCTACAGAATGGTCCAGTGACATCTTAGAGAACTCAGATAGACCATAATAGAATATATCCAAAATGGTCCACTCTGAAAACATGTCAGAAGGACACTTTTTGGTCATCTGCTTGTATCTTTTCCAAACTTCATAGAGGGATTCACCCTCTTTTTGCTTGAAGGTCTGAACATCCACTCTAAGCTTGCTCAGCTTTTGAGGAGGAAAGAACTTAGCCAAGAAGGCCGTGACCAACTTATCCCAAGAGTCCAGGCTATCTTTAGGTTGAGAGTCCAACCATGTTCTAGCCTTGTCTCTTACAGCAAAAGGGAAAAGCATGAGCCTGTAGACTTCAGGATCTACTCCATTAGTCTTAACAGTCTCACAGATCTGCAAGAACTCAGTTAAAAATTGGTAGGGATCTTCTGATGGAAGTCCATGAAACTTGCAGTTCTGTTGCATTAGAGCAACTAGTTGAGGTTTCAGCTCAAAATTGTTTGCTCCAATGGCAGGAATTGAGATGCTTCTTCCATCAAATTTGGAAGTAGGTGTAGTATAATCACCAAGCATCTTCCTTGCATTATTGTTGTTGGGTTCGGCTGCCATATCCTTTTCTTGTTTGAAAATTTCAGTAAGGTTGTCTCTGGCTTGTTGTAATTTAGTTTCTTTTAGTTTCCTCTTCAGAGTCCTTTCAGGTTCAGGATCAGCTTCAACAAGAATGCCTTTTTCCTTGTTCCTGCTCATATGAAAGAGAAGAGAACAGAAAAGGAAGAGGAATCCTCTATGTCACAATATAGAGATTCCTTTATGTTAGTAGAAGAAAGAAGGAATAGAAGAAGGAAAAGATAAGAATCCAAACACAAGGGGGAGGATAGGTTCGAATTATTGAGTAGAGGAGAAGTGTTAGTAGATAAATAAATAAATAGAAGAAGATGAGAGAGAAGAGTTTTCGAAAATTAAGTTTGAAAAAGGGGTTAGTGATTTTTGAAAATTAAGAGAATAGATAAAATTAAAATTAAAATTTGAAATAATTAATTAATTAAAAGAATTTTGAAAAAGAGGGAGATTATTTTCAAAAATTAGAGAGAAAAAAGTAGTTAGGTGGTTTTGAAAAAGATAAGAATTAGTCAAACAAACAAAAAGTCAATTAGTTAGTTGAAAAATATTTGAAAATTAGTTTTAAAAAGATAAGAAGTTAGAAAAGATATTTTGAAATCAAATTTTTTTTGAAAAAGATCTAATTTTAAAAGATATGATAAAAAGATATGATTTTTAAGAAAAATATATTTTGAAAAAGATTTGATTTTTAGAATTAAAATAAATTACTTGACTAACAAGAAACTTAAAAGATAGGACTCTAGAATTTAAAGATTGAACCTTTCTTAACAAAAAAGTAACAAACTTCAAATTTTTGAATCAATCACATTAATTGTTAGTAAAGTTTTCGAAATTTTGAAATAAAGATAAGAAAAAGATTTTGAAAAGATAGGATTTTTTAAAATTGAACATTTGACTTGACTTATAAGAAATAGCTAAGTTTTAAAAATTTTTGACTAAGTCAACTCAAATTTTCGAAAATTATGAGCAAAATAAGGAAAAGATTTTTTTTTTTGAATTTTTAATGAGGAGAGAGAAAAACACAAATATGATTCACAATATGAAAATTATGAATCAAAACCAATGATGCATGCAAGAACACTATGAATGTCAAGATGAACACTAAGAACACTTTGAATGTCAAGATGAACATCAAGATTTATTTTTTTTTGAAAAATTCTCAAGAAAAGAAAAACATGCAAGACACCAAACTTAGAAATTTTTCATGCTTAGACACTAAGAATTCAAAAATGCATATGAGAAATAACAAAAAACACCACATAAGAAAAAATATCAAGATCAAACAATAAGATTTACCAAGAACATCTTGAAGATCATGAAGAACACATGCATGAATTTTCGAAAAATGCATAGATTTAAAAAAATGCAATTGACACCAAACTTAAAAATTGACTCAAACAAGAAACACAAAATATTTTTTGTTTTTATGATTTTATTGATTTTTTTAAAGATTTTTGAAAAAATTTTGAAAAGAAAATTACCTAATCTGAGCAACAAGATGAACCGTCAGTTGTCCAAACTCAACAATCCCCGGCAACTGTGCCAAAAACTTGGTGTACAAAATTGTGATCTCTAACAATGGCATTCAACTTAGTATGCGCATTTATAAATCAGCACTTTCTTCACAACCTCGCATCTCTAACCAGCAAGTGTATTGGGTCGTCCAGGTAATAAACCTTACGTGAGTAAGGGTCGATCCCACAGAAATTGTTGGTATGAAGCAAGCTATGGTCATCTTGTAAATCTCAGTCAGGCAGATTCAAATGGTTATAATGGTTTTTAAAAATAATAATAAATAAAACATAGAATAGATGAAAGAGATACTTATATAATTCATTGGTGGAAATTTCAGATAAGTGCATAAAGATGCTGTGTTCCTTTTGAATCTCTGCTTTCCTACTGCTTCATCCAATCATTCTTACCCCCTTCCACGGCAAGCTATATGTAGGGTGTCACCTTTGTCAGTGGCTACTTCCCATCCTCTCAGTGAAAATGGTCCTCTACGGTTTCCCACATGTCTAATCAGCTATTGGTTCTTGATGAGCAGATAATTTATACGCTTTTTGGCATTATTTTTAGGTAGTTTTTAGTATGATCTAGTTACTTTTAGGGATGTCTTCATTAGTTTTTATGATAAATTCACATTTCTGGACTTTACTATGAGTTTGTGTGTTTTTCTGTGATTTCAGGTATTTTCTGGCTGAAATTGAGGGACCTGAGCAAAACTCTGATAGGAGGCTGACAAAGGACTGCTGATGTTGTTGGAATCTGACCTTCCTGCACACAAAATGGATTTTCTAGAGCTACAGAACTCCAAATGACACACTCTCAACGGCATTGAAAAGTAGACATCCAGAGCTTTCTAGCAATATATAATAGTCCATAATTTATTCGTAATTAGACGACGTAAACTAGCGCTCAACGCCAGTTCCATGCTGCATTCTGGAGTCAAACGCCAGAAACACGTCACGAACCAGAATTGAACGCCCAAAACACGTTACAACTTGGCGTTCAACTCCAAGATAAGCCGAAAATGTATGTTTGTTGGGTATCCTTTTGGGAAAAAAGGATGGAAACTATTTGACTTTGAAAATAAAATTTTCTTTGTCTCTTGTGACATCCATTTTGTTGAAGATACGTTCCCTTTTAAAGTGGATCTGTCTTTGGAACCAAGGATTGAAGATATTAGATCTCCAATGACAGAAACAATTGTTGAAGAAGACACACACAATGGACCAAGTTCAACACCTACACTTGGGCCCAGTACTCCACACTTAAATGACTGTGCTGGGATTCCTTCATTGAAGCACCTAATGACAAACAAGGGGGACATGAGCTTAATAAAGAGATTAAAGAGTACATCACTGACGATACATCGGAACTAAGTGCAGCAGAAACAATGCCGACTTCCGATCTACCACTGGTCATGATGGACGTTCCACTTGGTCGGGGTTACCGCATGAGGACATCCTCAGTCAGGTTACACAATTTTATCTCTACTGACACGATACTAATAAGCCCTACCGACCAACCTCCCTCTCCATCAAAATCCTCAGGTGTGTCCTATCCTATACCAAATTTTATGAATTATAATTCTTTCTCCAAACAACACCGTAGTTTTCTTGCCTCTCTCTAGACAGAATAGAAGCCTCTATTTTTCTCTCAAGCAATTAGAGATGAGCATTGGCGTGAAGCGATGTCCCAAGTAATTCGTGCACTTCAACTCAATGACACTTGGAAGCTCACAACCCTTCCCCCAGGAAAGAAAGCACATGGGTGTAAATGGTTTTATAAAATAAAGTACAATTCTGATGGGACAATAGAAAGGTTCAAAGAAAGACTAGTAATTTTGGGAAATAATCAAGTGAAAGGCTTGGATTACAATGAAACGTTTTCCTCAGTGGTAAAGATGGTAACAATTCGTGCAACACTCGCAGTGGCAGCAACCCAGGATTGGGAACTCCTCCAGGTAGATGTCCACAATGCATTTCTTCATGGAAAACTTGATGAGGATGTTTACATGAAGCTTCTCTCTGGTTTTCAAGTGCCTCAACAAGGACTGGTATGTAAACTTCAAAAAGCTCTCTGTGGACTGTGGTAGGCTCCACATTGCTGGTTTGTAAAATTTTCATCTGTGCTCCTTCGATATGGTTTTAAGCAATCCCCAAAGGACCATTCCTTGTTTAGCCTTCGCCACAATAGCATGCAACTAGTAGTTTTGGTATATGTTGATGACCTTGTAATTGCAGGAAATAATGGTGCTGCAATTCAAAATTTCAAAGAGTATTTACACACATGTTTTCACATGAAAGATTCAGGCCGATTGAAATACTTCTTGGGAGTTGAGGTTGCCAGATCTCCGACTGGAATCTTTCTTTGCCAAAGAAAATATGCTTTGGACATAATCACCGAAACAAGACTTCTAGGTGCTAAGCCTATAGAGAATCATCGATTGGGGTCAACCACAGGTTCTTTTTTATCCGATCCTAGCATATATCGTCGGCTTGTTTGAAGACTAATTTATTTGTGTTTTACTCGATCTGATCTAGCCTACAGTGTTCACATGTTATCCTAGTTCATGTAAAATCCACGCATCGAACATTGGTAAGCCGCTTTACGTGTTGTACGCTATTTAAAGGGACACCCTGGGCAAGGAATTCTTCTCCCACGAGAGAACAATTTCCATCTCTATGGATGCTGTCACTCCGATTGGGCTAGTTGTCCACTCACACTCAGTTGGCCAACCTTTTTACTAAACCTCTTGGTGCCAAAAAGTTTGAGACAATTTTGGTCAAGTTGGATATTGAAGACTTGCATGCTCCAACTTGAAAGGGGTATTAATAGAAATATTATATCAATAATATTTCTATAATTAAGTATAAATGCAGTAGTCAAGGAATACTCTTGTGTATATTTATTATTAGAATAGAAAATTATGCATTCTAATTTATTAGGATCATAAATTATGTCTTTTAAAATAAAAAAAATTTGATATAATTTCAAATAAAAAAATGTTATATACGTATTTATGACTAATAAAAAAGCAGGTTGAAACAACTTATCTTTTACAGGAGTGTTTAGTAATTAATCTTTAAATACGTATAACTTATTTCTCGAGTTAGCTATAACTAGGAGACATCTTATATCAACAATGAAAGAAGGTGTTGGAGAACTTTCAATTGATTAGCTAATTGTATAGTTAACTTTATCCAAACATATAAGACCAACATTTGCCACTGGATAAACGGTTGGCCATTGCTCTTTAAATTCGTAATCAGGCCATTATATATTATTCATATCTTATATTATATAAGCTTAAGTTTTTATATGAAAATATATCCAAATTGGTTTCTATTTAACCCTTAATTCTCTATTGAACAAACTCAACTAGAATGCTTATATAAGTTTAGAGAAGACAAGAAAAGAAGAGTCTATGCCAATGCAAACAAATAATTAAGGAAATATGGAATTAATTTAAAGCAACATTGAATTTAAAGGTGTTTCACTCATTTTTTAGTCGACTTTGATAGATGATATCGAAACGAGTTTGTATTAAGATCCCAAATATCGAGGAGCAGATATGACTCCTCTGAAAAAGAATGAGATCGACTAAGGAATTACTTAATTGGTGTCAAGACCGTTTATCTTGATACTGCTAATAATAACCTTATGACAATGTCAAAAGAGTAAAATAAACAAGAAAATGAAAGCATAAAAATTTGATTAAAATAAAATGATAATAAAACAAAAATAAGCAAATAATAATAAATGCAATAAAAAGAAAAGAAAATAAGTTAAAGATTGACTTCTGACACTCATATGCACTTGCACTCCATGTTTTTCCGTTCGTCGCGAAGACTGAAAATTTTATGAGTTTGTGTGATGATCTAGTGTTCCTGATTGAAGCCCAGAATTTCTTCTGAATTTCTATTATTTATAAATCGTGAATTTGACTGACTCTGGAGCATGTCGTCCATGATCCCACTTCCTTCTTTTTCTCAGTCTTGACCATGAAAAATCTTTATCTCCAAGTTTTGACAACCATGTCTCCCTTGGTCCCTAAGTGCTAGCTTGTTCCCTAATTTTCGCTCCCATGTTCCCATTTTCAGCTTGAAGGTAGGTTTAAGCTTTTAATACTTCAACGGAGGTCACCCATTTCCTTTCGATTTTGACATTTTTTGTACATCCTCCCATCAACTCCAACTTGCCTAGTTTCGTTCCTACAGTCGAAACATTACTTACTGATAGTTGAAATTACTAATAGTCTAAATGTCCAATTTTCATATCAACAAATTGCCCCTTTAAAACTTGCGACTTTGTAAAAAAAAAAAAAACTCAAGTTTTAATATTCCTCTTCCTTTAAAATTGCGTGCTTTTCTGAGAATTCGTAATGCTTTGGGCCTTAGTTACCTTTTTCTCAAATAAAATAAAACATTACTTCTCCGATTCACATCATTTTTAATTCTAAAATTTTCTCTTTGAAGAAACCCTAATCCTTTTCTCCCTAGGCATCGTGCTTTTAATTCTTTCACTAATCTTCTCTGTTAACCGTCATCGCCACCTTTTCTTTAACCTCCATGGCTACCACCTCTCATTCTTCTGGAAAATAAGGCAAGGCTTTGCCTTTTCCTTCATTAGTGGCCGAATCGGCACAGTTTCACGATGACGATAGAGTTTCAAGGGCCCCAAATCCAAATGCAAAAACCTCTAGTCTCTGGCATCGCCAAATATTTTTGCCATTCTTAGCTAATGAGGAGTTGTATTCCTTTTTGGGTCCTTTGGCAACCCAGGAGTAGATCAATTCTGTTTCTTTCTTTTTTCCGTCACCACCAGAATATTTACCATTGATTTTCTGTAAAAACGTCAAGGCTTCATATTTTACTGGTCGAGTGTTTAGAACTGCTCCCCCTAAGGATTTAAGTCCTTTTTTTTTTCAATCTGGATGCCTCGATTAGCACTTGTATATAAGCCGATTTGGGAATCTTTAAACATTGTTCATGCATTAGAATTAGCTACTTTTGATCTTTCTTATGTTGATCCTTTACTAGGGGCCAGTCTGTATTTCTGGTGCCCAGCCACCAATAATTTTTATTTTTCTTATGGAATGATGGACTTGGCTTTAATGGACGTTTCTGCCCTGACCAGTTTACCAGTCGACGGTGAACTTGTGTCGTGGTTGACTGACTACCCTAAAGATGGTTTCAACATCAATTTCGATGTGAACTCCATCTCGAACTTTATTCAAAACAACATGGGTTCCGATGAAGACCGTATTTCTAATAGTGAACATGTGGCCTTTCTCTTACTTTGTTTCAACTTCTTTGTTTTCTATTCCAAATCAGTTCAAATTCAAAACAACAATTACTTGCCCTTGGACATTATGCTCCATCATAAAAAACTTATTGACCTTCTTGCCTTGATCCCGAGCTAACTTTTTGAAGCCCTTTCTTTAATTGTTGGTGAAATCCGTCAAGGAGATCCTTCAATCAACCCATTTGGCCCCCTTTGGATTATAAATTTATGGCTCAAGCTATTCTAGAGCCTCAACTTTCAGTTTTTGGATCGAAAATTCCCAATACTCCTATTAATGGCATTCTTATTTTTCAACTATCTTGGACAAAACCAAAAACTATGTCCCCCCATTGGTGCCTTTCGACACTTTGTCTGAACTTTATTCGATATTAAAGAGGACAATAATATCTCATATTTTCCAAATTTAATCTCATTTCGATCCAACTTTAAATTCTTTTACCATTTCTCAACCAGAAAATAAAAAATCATGCAATGACATATGGACTAGGATCTTAACTCCTCAAATCCTTCCTGTTGTTTTACCGCAAGAATCAGCCTAGGTTCTTAAAAGGAAACTAGTTGTTTATTCACCACAGTATGTGGCTCGACAGTTTGGTTTAGCCCAAGCCATGCCTTCTCCTTTGTCTCTCGACCCTGAAGCTCAAAAGGTTCACTTTTTCTAATAGAATTATCGACAGCGTCTCTTTTCCATTTGTAATTCATGCTAATTCATTTTTCTTTGTTTTCGACAAAAATTTTCTCGCAAAATCTGTCTGTATTTTTTAGGGATAAAATCTGTCAGAAATATTTGTCTATAATAAAAAAATTTCTAGTAGTGGTTGAAATAGGTTAATTTATCATAACTAAATTTGACCATTTATCTAATTTAAATTTTGATAACTTAACTAATAAACTACAGTATAATTCTTTTTACAATTTATAAAAATCATTAAAGAAGTTCTATTTTATAATTTTTTCTTCTCAAACCACATATTTATTAATTATTTTCAACCAAAAAAATCGCAAAAAATAAAATGAATAGATAAAAATGTTTAAAAGACACAAAAAAAATTATAACGCTATCGCTTGATTCCATCTTACTTCCTTCGTATATTTCAAAAAAAAAATTCGTTCTTCGTACAAGAACTCTTTCGTATAAAGATGAAGATAATTTGAAAACAAAAACTGTTAAATTCGAGGTTGTTGACAATAGGAGAAAAAAATTGGGAGATAAAGAACTATACAATCTACATGCGTGCAATTTGAAATTCAAAATCAATTGGATGAAATTAAGGGAATTTAGTTTATAAAATGTGTTATTATCCCAAATTTTTTTTTGATTTTACATGCTTATATATCTCAATTTATTTATTCAGTAAGTTCATTCAACATGCATGGCTCTAATTAGACTATAAATGAAAATAAACCTTATTGTAATGGAAGATTTTTTAATAACTACCAAATATACTATATATGAAAAAGATTTTTGAAAAATATGAAAAAAGCAAGAGAGAATTATCAAGATATAGTGTTTTAGAAACTTTTAATGTCTCTTGAATTTTTTTATATTTGTTGTTTTATCTTTTAATGATAATAAATGTTTTTTTATCTGGAGTTTTAATTAAGTAATAATAATAATAATAATAATAATAATAATAATAATAATAATAATAATAATATAATTGTCTTGTTAGAACTATGCTTAATAGATATAAATTCATTGAATTTCAGCAACAAATTAAAGTTAAAAGAAACAAAGAACAAATAATCCATAGCTTTTAACCTCGTTAAATAATTGAGTGAGTCAAGTAGGAAATTCCACACTTTTTCTCCCTTGAGCAAGAAAACAGAAAAGCAATGTAAATAGTAATTCTCTCTCAAAAAGGTAAGGGTGTGCATGGCTCGGGTAAAACCGGGTTTGATGTGATACATATTCGACTCGAAATATATACCGGGTCTATTTATTAGACCTAAACCTGGCTTTAAACCCGATGAAACCTATACATTTTCGGGCCACGATTATATCCGGTAAAAACCGAGCTGTTAACATTACATTACCTTGATACCTTCTTATAAGTTAGCATGTAAAAATATCCAAATTTCCAAAACTCCAACCATTATTTGACATGGTAAAATTCACTTAGAAAAATATAACAAGAACCAACTCTTCTCTAAAATTAAAGCATAACCATAATCAATACTAATTTTGTCTAATAACACCAAATATTTAAATCAATACAAATAACACAATATTATGCATTAGTCTAAAATCTTATACATTTTAAACATAAAATATTATCTTATAGTTTTATAATAACTAATAACACAAAATATTAAGGTTTACAATACTTAAATTCCACATAAGAATAGCCATCATCCATCATTAATAACACAAAATATTAATTGTGTATGAAGACCGGGCCACTGAACCGAGTTTGGGTGACCTGAGCCATGGCCCGGACCTGATCTGAAATAATGACAGGGTCTATTTTGAGACCCTTACCCGACCCTAAACCCAGTGAAATTACACCAAAATAATTTCTAAAGTGTTTGGGGTCGGATTGGATCTTCAAATCAGACCGGGTCATGCACATCCCTACAAAAAGGAATGAAAAAACTAATATAAGCAACAAAAACCTTTGTTTCTTTTATTCCACCTATATAAAACCCCCGTAGTAATCACTCTCCTCTAACATTGTATATTTCTTGTTGGGGAATTAAATAGAAATAGAATTATACTCTGTTTATGGTAATTAAGATTCTCTCTGTTTCTCTCTGTTTTGAAAGACACACAAACCAATAAGGTGTGATGCTATATTGCATGAGGGAAGTTTAGATTAGATCAAATAAAAGGCATGCCAAATTAATTAATAGATAAATATGTGTACATGCATTATTTGCATATATCTATTATTATTTTGAGGATCATAAGGCCTTGTTTTATTCAAGACAAATCATCAATATAACAGCATTTCCTTTGTTATGGTGAATCACATGCATGGATGCACCTAAAATTTTCTACAATTAAAATCTTTCATGTTCTATTCTATTCGATAATTTCAAAGCACCCAAAAATAATATTAAACAAACAAAATAAATTAATTCAACTAACACATTCAACACAACACAACCACAACCAACTTTTATGTACTTTTAAAACATTCATATATTAAAAACTGTAATTTTTAAAATAAATTTCGCTGGTTTGATTACAAAGTTTAAACCTACTTATTATTTAAATTAAACTTTAACTCTCTTTTGTTATCTAGTTTGATTACAAAGTTTAATAAATAGGGTTTATGAGCTCTCAAAACCAGCAAAAAGCATCAAAGAAAGGACCCCTGCACAAGGAAGAGAGTGGCACAGAAGGGGTTAGAGGTTTGCAGCGACGGAAGGGAGCGGCGGCAGAGGAAGCATCAACAGAGGGTTTTTTGACGCCAATTGACTGGAGAGAGTCGCCGCCAGAGAGAGTCACCGCAGAAGGAGGGTTAGGAGTGTCAGAAGAGAGATCGCTGGCAGAGGCATTGCGAGTGTAGTGACGTTCTTTGCGGAGTGCTGTGGCACTTCGTAGAGTGCTGGAGTTCTTCAAAGTGCCGTCGTCGCAGAGTTAGGGTTAGGGTTAGGCACAATGAAGAGAGGGTTAGGGCGAGGCACAATGAATAGAGGTCTTAGTGTTATCTAAACAAATTAGGGCTTAATGTTTGAAGAAGGAGTTAGGGCTTAGAGGTCTTTGAAGAAGGAGAAAGATAAAGTTTGAAAGATAAAGTAACTCAGACATTTCGAAGAGAACGAGTTCTTTGAATTTTTTTTCGGGGAACCTTGTGGCCACGCTTTTGAAGTGTGCAAAATGACTTGTAGGAAATGGCTACATTTTTAAAATATCACTATAATAAAACCCTGTCGCCACGCTTTACAAGCATGCCGGTTTCTCTCTATGGCTATGCCTTTTAAGCATGGCCAAATCTCGAATCAATTGTCACCCTCATAAAAGCATGGCTATTGACCCCTTTTGCCACGCTTTTGAAGCGTAGCAAAAAAAATATAGCCAAATCTCTATTCAATTGCCACTCTCACAAAAGCGTGGTCATTGACTAATTTGGGCCACACTTTTAAAATGTGGCAAGAAGAAAGCGTGATCATAGACCTTTTTTCTTGTAGTGTATTGTTTTATTCAGCATTTCAACCAGTTCAAAGAATATTTTTTACTATTTTATATTTTAACCACTTCAACAAATAATTCATCAATTGAACTAGTAAACTAATCAACTAATAATCTAATCGATTTGATCACCGGTTCAGTTCAAACAACAATGTAACACTTCATCTAAGCGATTGAGATTATTTAATCTGGTTTCTTGACTTGACACTCGTTGCGTTGTTTCTCAGTTCTCACTTGTTACACAAACTTTTTACCCTAGCCTCTTCCATTTCACTATGCGCTCCAATTGAGTAACAATGAATACCTCCTTACCCAACTACATTTAGCAACTTCTACCCACGGTAAAGGCTACTTCTATTCAAAGTGATGGTCAATTATTTTTTGGCAAAACCACCACTCATTTTGCACCTCTCCAAACCGGATTCAAGCTCACACAAATGTTACATCCATTTCGCAACAACTCCTTGCAAGTTTTGCCAAGAAAGGATACCACCTGAATTTGATGTCCCCTAGTGCGAATTTAATCTACATTTTTTTCAACAAATTTATCTATTCTCCACCCGGTCATGCGAAATGTGGCTAGTATTAAATTTGAATTTCAGGTAAAATGCATTAATTTCCTTTAATACAATAACGTATTGCAAAATGACAAGTGTATATTTGTAACAAAATCAACTTTCTTATAAAATGCGAATTAATGTAAATTTTTTTATTTGTTTAAATAGAAGACCCCAATTTTGTTAGACAATCAATTCTTCTTCAATTCATAATCAATTACAGAAGTTGAGAATAAATAAAGATTAAGAAGATGAAAGATATTTAAAAAAAAAATAAAGATGTTAGTTGATTATTGATTGAAAATACACTTGGTTTCCAACATATTTTTCTTTTTTACAAAATTTTCATTCTTTTGTTAGGTAACTTTCTATTGTTTATAAACTTCTTTATGTATTTACTTTTGTTCCGACTTGTACAACTTTATTTTTCAATATACAAAATGGTTAAAAAAAAGTTGAAGTTTTTTAAAAATGAAATAATAAATATTATGATCCATTTTTAAGTGAGTAGTCAAAAATCATATTCGAACCTCCAACCTTTATAAAAGAAGTTCATTTAGAAACGCTCTTTTTCATTATTATTATTGGGTAAGATTCTGTTTTTTAATCAAACAAAATTTTGATATAAAGATAAAACAAGACCAATTATTTATATAACAATATGCACAATAAATATTACAGAAAATAAGTATGTTAATTGAAATTGCGTTCTCTAAGCAAATAATGATACTATTTGTTAGTCAAAATTAAACAAGTTTCAAAAATCGAATTTGAGACTCGATTTTGGTACCTTCGAAGAATGTGAAGCTTATCGAAAAGGGTTTATCGATAAGAAAAGATGGATTTGATCCGACTAACTCATTGAAAAAAAAGTGAGGTAATCGAAGTGACAAAGAGATTAACAAGTGAAGATAATTGGTAGTAGTTACATGATAATTCAAAATGCAGGAATAGTTATCAAAGAATTTTTACACATGAAAAATATGTTGAAGTCTGATTGGTCAAGTATTCTTATAAATAGAAAATACTCTCGTACATTCACATCCTAGCAAACTAATTGGCACGCCCGTTGGACAGTTTTAAAAAAGTGTGTCAAAATTTTTTTTTGTGATGATTTAGTTTATGCAACTTAGAAGTAGAAGGATTATACATATGGTGGATGAAATTTCTAATACTAATGGTGCGTCATCCATAAATGGTAATGCTTCTGTAGTTGCACAAATTTCTATAGAATTAACATCACATGTGGAAGGTAGTATGTTGGGAAAAAATACGATGGTTAGTAATCTCCCTGCTAGGAATAGTGGGCGTAATCAGGGACGGTTCCAAATGTAGTGTTGTGGCGGCAAGTGCCCCCGCTACCATTTGAAATTTTTTTTAGTAGTACATAATAATAATATTTATTTGTCCCAATAAAATTATTAAATTTGACCCTACAATAATTTTTTATTCAACTTTTGATAGTTAATCGTCAATTTAAAAATTTCATATTAGATATTTGTTAGAATGATCAATTCTCAGATTTAAACAAAATTAGTATTATTTTTTAAAAATCAACACAAAAGAATATTATTTATCTCTTTTGAAATTAGCTTTAATTTTTACTTAGCAACTATATTAATTGAAAGAATTTTTCTAACTATGAATATCAATAAGAGTCGTCTTCTAATTGTGTTGGGAAGTAAATTTTTAAATAATTGTTTAGTAATAGTATATATAAAAAGAAAAAAAGTTTGATTGTAGTATTAAGAGAAAAATTACTTAATTTTTTAAAAATATAAAACCTAAAACAATAGAATTTTAAATTATATATTATTATTTAAATTTCTATTTTAGTGTTTTAATTTGTTGATGCCAAGGCATCTTAGGCTAGTTTCACTAGCCTTTTCTTTGTTTTTAGTAGGTTTTATGCACTTTCTTGCATTATAAGTAAGCAATTGGGTTAGAAATTCATATATGCCTAGATTCATTCAACCATGGTTAATTTGATGCAATATCATGAGAATTATGCCATAACTACTTGTGTGCTAAGAATGATGAAAGTTCTCAGGAGTTTAGCAAAGCTTTGATGCATATATTGGTCGATAACAGGTGAAGAAATGCATGGAGGGAGGTTGAAGAATAGCTATGGAGAGGATGAAGAGGAAGCAACGTTGGTGGCCAAGTTGGACCACCAACGTTGCCTCCAACGTTAAGAGGGATGAAACAGAGAAGCTTCTGCATAATTTGCTGGTGCCCACGTTGGAGGGAACGTTGGTAAGCCAACGTTACCCCCAACATTATGCTAAAATGTGCTCTCTGGAAATTGGAAAAAATTGTAGCGACGCGCACGCGTAATGTACGCGCACGCATAATATACGTGCACGTATGGATTGGGAATTCTGACAATCCACGCGCACGCATCAGAAACGCATATGTGTAGATGGAGTAACGTTGGACCAACAACACTGCCTCCAACATTGGTGGCCAACGTGCGCAATCTAAGTTCCAAAATTTTGCATTTGAAAAAGCCCAACGATGCGTATGCGTATACCGCGTGTACGCGCAAGCGTAACTTTTGATGATCCACGCGCACGCGCAGGTCACTCGCACGCGCAAGTCACATGCACGCGTGGATAGGTCAACGTTGGAGGAAACGTTGCCAGTCCAACGCAGAGGCCAACATCTTCGAAAAGCTTTCAAAAATTGGATTTGAGATTTTTGCATCCACGCATGCCCGTAAGCTGTACGGGCATGCGTGGATGCGTATTTTGGACCCAAATACGCAAATGCGCAAGGCACGCGTACACATGGGTAGAAGAACGTTGGCACTCCAATGTTGAGTCAAATTCCAATGACAGCAACCAGAACTCAATTTCTAAGGAAACGTTTGGCCCAACGTTTACCCTCAAACGTGGACACAAGAACTTTGCAATTCAAGCATACCTCTCCCCTCGACAGCATTGGAAACCAATTGGAGAAACTTCAACCCAATGAAATTAAGGCCAAAAGCCAAATTCAGAGATTGAAATCCATTGAAGAAAGTGTATAAATAGCTTAGAATTCAAGTTAGTTAGGGAGCTTAACGGGGACTAATACTGTGACTCTGCCAATTTTCCTTTTTGGCATTTTCTTTCAATTCTGTAATGTATCTTTCAATTCAATTTTCCATTCTGAGAGCTATGAACAAATAAACCTCCTTTATTGGGTTAGGAAGCTCTATTGTAATTCAATGGATCAATAATAGTTTTCATAATCTTCTTCTTTCCTTTCTCTTGATTTTTGTTAGAAAGCTTTCGATCTTAATTCAATTGGGTAGTTGTCTTGACAGAGAAGCTACTCATAATTGAAATTCTTCTGATCCTTGAGAGAGGGATGAGGAATTCATGCTAGAAATGCTTTCTCACATTGGATTAGATTGGGGGTTGGATGGATATTATGACATTTAATCCTACCATTACTTTGATCTATGAATTTGTGTGGTATAATCAGTGACCGAACTTCAACTCTTCCCATGAGCAATTAAATCAAGACATTGCGAAATTGTTCATGCTTAGAGAGATTAGTGAGCCAAGACATTGAGATCTAATCATATAATATTGCCAAGAAAAGTTAATGAATGCATTGATTGAGGAAGAGATGAAAATAATTTGATCCGGAGAGTTCAATATCTCCCGAAACCCAATGAATTACCTATTCTGATCTTACCCATTCTGTTTACATTCTACTCTTTAATTTCATGCTTAATTCCCATTCCCATTTAATTTCTTGCAATTTAAGCTTCTGCACTTTAATTACTTGCAATTTAAGTTTCTACTCTTATTATTCGGCAATTTAATTTCAATTCATTTATATTTCTTGCACTTTAAGTTTTCCGCCAATTTACTTTCTGCAACACGAATTCAATTCTGATTCAGCTCAACTAGAACAATCTTCCAATTAACATTGCTCAACCAACCAATCCCTATGGGATTCGACCTCACTCTATTGTGAGTTTTTACTTGACGATTATCTGGTGCACTTGCCAGTAGAAAATTTGTTGAGAGATAAGTTTTCGTGCATCATTTGTATATTAGATATTTTGAAGGCTAATCATATTTTACAATAACAAAAGATAATGATAACAATAATCATGCTATATGTACATAAAAAATAACTATCCGTATAAGATATATATTGAAATATAAAATACACATTGAAAATAAGTTAAACAATACATGTACACATATATAGTGTTTAATAGATAATTTAATATTTAATTTTTTATGTACACATATTATTTATATTATAAAAATTATTATCATCTTATATAAATTTGCCCCACTATCAAAATTTTCTAGATCTGTCACTGGGCGTAATCCACGCCCACGAATTGCTCAAACATAAACACAACTGTCAATAATTGCAGGTTGGCCTTTTTTCGGCCTCTTTCCATGTTATACTCTAAAAATAGGTGGTTACGAGCCTCCAATTCAATTTGGAAGTACATTAAGGGACAATTAATAATCAACTACCTTTAAAACATACTGAGTTCGCCCGTGATTATCAGGTAGGTTCAACATCAAATAGCATGGGTTCGAAGTCGGCTTTTCGACAACATGTCCATGAAAGTAATCACGATTTGGTCAATCTATTGACTCAACAGATGACAATTATCTTGAATCTCATGATGGTTGATCATGAGACAAAATTTGAATGTCTTGCTAGACAAGTCGAGCGGATTGCTCGAATTGTTGACTATGACGAAGGTGATCGACAAAATGTTGAAATAAACCTAGAGGATTTGGAGAACATGCCTAGAAATAGGGATGGTGATATACAATTGGGTGTAGAGATCCCTCGAGTAGTTCGATGTGATTAAAATGCAGACGAAGTATTGTCTCGCATGTGAGTTAATCAATGTGGTGAACGTTATCAAGTCACGAGGATTGTCAAAGATGTTCTCGACAGGGTCGGATTCAATGTGGGCTTTTTGAAGCAACCATACTTTGTTTCTGCATTTCTAGCTGTTGTATAAATGGTAGAAGTACCTAGGGGTGTAAAAAACCCTAAGGTAATAACAAAATTTGTAGGAGAGGTTGGGAAATCTACTACTAAGCATATTGCTTGATATATGGTCGAATTAGGCAATTTAACAAATGATGAAAATTTGAAAATGAAAATTTTTTCCTTCTTCTTTAATAAAGAATGCTTTTACTTGGTTTTAAAATCTCAGGCCTAATTCGATTGTAACTTAGGCAAAGTTGGAGAGTGCTTTTCATTCTCAATTTTATAGAAGGGAGTTGAATGTAACAATCAATGATTTAATGGCTTTGAAGCATGATGATGGAGAGTCGATTGATGATTTCATGAGTCGTTTGAAGAATGCTCGAAGTCAATGTTATGTGTTACTTCCCAAAAGTGAAGTAGTGAAAATAGCAATCATGGGATTAGGTTTTTATATTCATCGAAAATCGCTTAACGTGCTTATACCTTATTTGGCTCATTTAGCTGAAAGTGTTTGATAGGTAGAAATTTTTCAAAAAGAAAAGTTTAAAAGTGATAAAAAGTTTAAAAGTAAAACCTTTGCTCGAAAGAAAAAGGTTTTATATGTTGAAATGGAGTCCTCGAGTGAGGAGTCTAATGTTGAATTTCCTGAAGTCAATTTGGTTGAGTTGTAAAAATGTCCACCTTATATTTGTTCTTTGTTTAAGAAAATTACAAGCGTTGATAAAGCTAATGATATGAAGTATAAGAATGAAAAAAAGTATAGTTTCGATATTTCAAAATCAGATCAAATATTTGAAGTGTTGCTTATAGATAAACAATTGGTTTTACTAGAAGGCAAAACATTGCTTTCGATAAAAGATTTAAAAGGAAAACCTTATTATAAATTTCATCAAGCAACTTGCCATTTGACTAATAATTGTTTCCATTTCAGAGACTTGATTCAGGAAGCAATTATGGAAAGGAGATTGAAATTTGATGATGGCAAGAAGGATATTAAAGTTGATACTGATCCTTTCGATGTTGGAGCAGATTTTGCTGAGCCTATTTTCTTAGGGGTCAACATGGTCAACTTCACCAATGAATTTGACACTGCTTTGTGTAACACCCTCACTATAAGAATGTCACACTTCCGGTTGCGCCACTCTGATAGCAAGAGGTATTACGACGATTTCATGTACTTAATAATAAAATACAAACTTTTGACTCAAAACCATGTCACTATTTTATTTGAAAAACTGGAAAAATACTTTTACAATAAAATAAACAAGCATATACAAAAACAAAACTTCTTACTCAAGTAACATATACAACTCCTATCCCTCTTATAAAAATTATAATATTAATGGCGAGAAAAAATTAATAATAGCTAAACTAATACATCCATATCGTATAAGTTAAACAAAAACAAGATCTTCATAGGCGTCTTCGTTCGTTTCCTAAAAAGAAAGTCTGTAGGGTAGTGAGAACATCGTCCTCGAAAGGGTTCTCAGTAGAGGATTTTTAAGAATTGTCGTAAGAAGATATTGTAATTAAAACTATTTTCAAAACATAGTAATTATCAACCTATTATTCAAATCTAAAATTTGTATCTCACAAAAAAATTCCATGTAAAATAACATTTCAATCAAAACTTATCTCTAATCCGATCAATCATGGCCTCTGGCCCAAACATAACCAAATCTTGGCCTCTGGCTCAAATCAAAACAATTCACGATCGAAACTCAATCTCAACAGAATCAATCACAAACACAATCAAATTCAAGGCAAAAACATATACAGAACAGTTACCAGTTAAACAAAATTTATCAAATAAGCAAACTAAAACACTTAAGCACACCCAAACAAAGCACACAAATGCAACATGATGCATGTCTATTCCTAACGCATATAATGAGCTCATTTGTCGGTTTTGACCTGCACCCGACACAATCCGACTCGCAAGTCAGATAAGGCATTCCAACGGCATAACCTCTGCAAGGTCCCAAACCTTTGCAAGCGCTCATTCTCCACCTGAAGTATGCCGAACATGACCTCTGCAAGTACTTGCAGGCGCTGATTCTCCAGCTGAGGCATGTACCCCTTTCTCCTGGAAGCCACTACACTCACACAGGCATCCCCGCACAACTATTCACACATAAAGCCCATGGCTTAAAATTTTCACAGAAGCACTTTAACTATTTACTTTTTGTCACCCTCTTGTGACCTTTTAATCATTTCATAATCACACGTTCCAAGTTCTCTTTTCTCCCTCTTTCTTCTTCTTAACAATCCGAACTCAAATCATAACTTAAAACAAAATCTCTCCTCAAAAGATTGAATTTAACACATACTTTTCTTAATAAATCAAATTGAAAGCAAGACTCTCTCCATAATAAATCGTAATCAAATGATATTCTTAAATCAGATTTGCTTTTAAATAACATTTTAAATAGTTTTAGAGTTTTATAAAAATTTTGGCGGTATTTCCTCTAAAATTGGAACTTTTGCCACCCTTCAAGGGTCCCAACCAAAACATTTCTCAACCCTTTTTCAACCATTTCCAATGAGTCAAACTAATTCCAATATTAGAAATCGTCTTCCAAAACTCAATTCATAACCAACAATTCAAACCGATTTCAAATGTTAAAATCATTTTCAAATCTCAGAATCATTTCTGATAAATCAGTAAAGTCCATTCCTAATATCCCAAAACGTTGCAAATACCGATTCAGTTTCAATATCAGATTAACCCCAAACCAAGAAAATCATTTTGTATAGCATTTAATCAAACCAACTTTCTAACTCAAAAATTAGAAACAAACATCATGCGATCATCATCATAACAACCTTAAACCAAGTACAACACCCAACTAAGCATCTTCAATCAATCAATAAACTATTCAAACTAGCATTTACATTCATTCCAGCCAACTCAGTACAATTCATAAAACTTGCAAAATCACAAAAAAATATTTTTCTTATTAATATCGACTTAAAACAATTCTTAGTAGTAAATTAAGTTTAAGAAACCACCCCTACCTCAGCTCGTTGAAACCCAAAAAACCAAATGCGCAAAGAAACCATTTTCTCTTAGCCTGCACGCAGCGGTAGCCGCAACCACAGCTCCACTATATCTGTAGCCACAACAGCAACTTAAAATCACCAACATGCAATAATCAAGATTTGACCCTAAGGCATTAACGTCGCAAGAACCTCAGCATAAGTTAACAGAATAGTGAGTAAAGGGGTTTTTAGAACAGAAACGCTTACCACAACTAAGAAGAAATAACTGAGCCAGGTAACGGCAGATCCAATGGAGGTTTCAGCAACTAGAGGCACAGCGGTGCAACCTCCAGCAGCGGTAGTGGCGAATGGCGGTGCTCTTCTTCCTTTGTGCATCATTGATTCGCACATCTTCTCTCTCTTCCCTGAACGGTGACTCACAGCGGTGACAGAGGCACGGATGGCAATGATGGGCTTCCTCTCAATGATGGCTCCTTCAATGGCAGTAAGAGCGGCGGTGGCGATGTGGAAAAGCAGCAGCAGCACGCAGGTGTGGCGAGGACAAAGCTTCCTTCCCCTTCTCCGTCGATCTCTCTTTCTCTTTTGCTTCTCAGCGACCTGATTCTTGACTGTGATATAACAGCAACGTAGGGATGGCGGCAACACATGGTTCAACGGCGAGCTCCAGGGCGTGGCACTATGTGATGGTGGCACGGGTTGGACGGCACAGCAACAAGCTTAGCTAGCGACTCCTCCCCTCTCTCTCCTCTCCTTCAATGGTTTAGGCTATGATTTTTCACCTTCCCTCTCTGATTTCCCAATCTCTGAAGCATATGTTACGTTGGAAGGGGGTTTGGTGGCTCTTATGGTTTTGGAAGCAGTGTGATGGTGAAGAGATTGGAAAAATTAGGGTTTCATTTTGGGGACAATTAATAATATAATTAGGGTATAAGGTAGTATTAAAAACTAATTTTAATCCAATAAAATTATCTTCAAAGAAAGTACTATTTGTTCATCAATGTACAAATTATATTCAAATAACTACTGGTGCACGAATTTGTAATCCGCACAACTGACCAGCAAGTGCACTGGGTCGTCCAAGTAATACCTTACGTGAGTAAGGGTCGATCCCACGGAGATTATTGGTTTGAAGCAATCAATGTTTATTTTATTAATCTTAGTCAGGAGGCCAATAAAGTTATTTGGATTTAGTTGTAAAAAGTCAAAGTATTTAAAATTGTAAGTTAAAATAATAGAGAATAATAGTGTTACTTGTTGTGCAGTAATGGGGAATATGTTGGAGTTTTGGAGATGCTTTGTCCTTTTGAACTTCAACTCTTCCTTGAAATCCTTCAACACACGCAAGGCTCCTTCCATGGCAAGCTCTATGTAGGGTGTCACCGTTGTCAGTGGCTACTTCCCATCCTCTCAGTGAAAACGTTCCTATGCTCTGTCACAGCACGGCTAATCATCTGTCGGTTCTCAATCAGGTTGGAATAGAATCCATTGATTCTTTTGCGTCTGTCACTAACGCCCAGCCCTCAGGAGTCTGAAGCACGTCACAGTCATTCAATCCCGGAATCCTACTCGGAATATCACAGACAAGGTTTAGACTTTCTGGATTCTCATGAATGCCGCCATCGATCCGGCTTATACCACGAAGATTCTGATTAAGGAATCTAAGAGATATTCATTCAATCTGATGTAGAACGGAGGTGGTTGTCAGGCACACGTTCATAGATTGAGGAAGGTGATGAGTGTCACGGATCATCACCTTCTCCACAGTTAAGCGCGAATAAACATCTTAGATAAGAACAAGCGTGTTTAAATGGAAAACAAAGGAATTGTATTAAATCATCGAGACGCTGCAGAGCTCCTCACCCCCAACAATGGAGTTTAGAGACTCATGCCGTCACAAAGTGTATAATTCAGATCTGAAAATGTCATGAGGTACAAGATAAGTCTCTAAAAGTTATTTAAATAGTAAACTAGTAACCTAGGTTTACAGAATCTGAGTAAACTAATATAATTGGTGCAGAAATCCACTTCTGGGGCCCACTTGGTGTGTGCTGGGGCTGAGACTAAAGCTATCCACGAGTAGAGGCCTTTCTTGGAGTTAAACTCCAAGTTATGACGTGTTTTGGGCGTTCAACTCCGGATCATGACGTTTTTCTGGCGTTTAACTCCAGACAGCAGCATGTACTTGGCGTTCAACGCCGAGTTACGTCGTCTATCTTCGCGCAAAGTATGGAGTATTATATATTGCTGGAAAGCCCTGGATGTCTACTTTCCAACGCCGTTGAGAGCGCGCAAATTGGACTCCTGTAGCTCAAAAAACTCTATTCCGAGTGCAGGGAGGTCAGGATCCAACAGCATTAGCAGTCCTTTTTCAGCCTAAGTCAGATTTTTGCTCAACTCCCTCAATTTCAGCCAGAAAATACCTGAAATCACAGAAAAATACACACACTCATAGTAAAGTCCAGAAATATGATTTTTGCCTAAAAACTAATAATATTCTACTAAAAACTAATTAAAACATACTAAAATCTACATGAAATTACCCCCAAAAAGCGTATAAAATATCCGCTCATCACAACACCAAACTTAAACTGTTGCTTGTCCTCAAGCAACTAGATGAATAAAAGAGGATAAAAAGAAATCAAGAAGCAATAATATCTCAGAGTTTTAAGTGAAGCTCAGATTCTAATTAGATGAGCGGGACTAGTAGCTTTTTGCTTCCAAACAGTTTTGGCATCTCACTTTATCCTTTGAAATTCAGAATGATTGGCATCCATAGGAACTCAGAAGTCAGATAGTATTATTGATTTTCCTAGTTAAGTATGTTGATTCTCGAACACAGCTACTTTTATGAGTCTTGGCCGTGGCCCTAAGCACTTTGTTTTCCAGTATTACCACTGGATACACAAATGCCACAGACACATAACTGGGTGAACCTTTTCAGATTGTGACTCAGCTTTGCTAGAGTCCCCAGTTAGAGGTGTCTAGAGCTCTTAAGCACACTCTTTTTGCTTTGGATCACGACTTTAACCACTCAGTCTCAAGCTTTTCACTTGGACCTTCATGACACAAGCACATGGTTAGGGACAGCTTGATTTAGCCGCTTAGGCCTGTATTTTATTTCCTTGGGCCCTCCTATCCATTGATGCTCAAAGCCTTGGATCCTTTTTACCCTTGCCTTTTGGTTTTAAGGGCTATTGGCTTTTTCTGCTTGCTTTTTCTTTTTCTTTCTATTTTTTTTCGCCACTTTTTTTTTTCACAAGCTTTTGCTTTTTCACTGCTTTTTCTTGCTTCAAGAATCAATTTCATGATTTTTCAGATCATCAATAACATTTTTCTTTGTTCATCATTCTTTCAAGAGCCAACAATTTTAACATTCATAAACAACAAGATCAAAAATATGCACTGTTCAAGCATTCATTCAGAAGACAAAAAGTATTGCCACCACATATAAATAATTAGAATTTTCCTTATTAAGAACTCGAAAAAAATTAAATTGCCTCTTTATTCTACAAATCTACTATTTTATTCATGTTTGATGATGATGGGAAAAATAAATTATAACTTAATTGGAAATAAAACCAAAATAGATATGCTAATTACTACTACTCCTATATAACTTCTAAGGTAAAATCCTATAATAATACTATCACAGAGTTAAAGCTAGAATTAGAACTTAACAACCTGTATTTTGGGAAGTGGATGTTCCTCTAGTCTGTAGGGTGCCTTCAAGAATTAATTTCTGACGCTTCAGCTCCCTTAAGTTCACATCCTTGCTCTTCTTGTTCCCTTAGGTGCCATGATCTTGATGAGTTTTAGCTCAGTGATCATGGCAACTCACACCAAACTTAGAGGGTTGCTTGTCCTCAAGCAAAAGAAATGACAGGAGAGGAATAGAGGGAGAGGCAATTTTGAAATCCAAAAGATATGATGAGTTGAAAAAGATTTGAAAAAGATTTGGATTGGAAAAAGATTTGGGTTTATGAATTAAGATATATTTGATATTTTTGAAAAAGGGATTTTAGAAATTAGTGTTTTTAGAAATTAGGATTAAAAATTTTGGAATTGAAGGATGACATTTTGAAACATGTTTATGCAAGAAATCATGAATTGAAACATAAAAATTTAGAAAAATTATAAAAAAACGAATTTTACCTCCTCCCCACCATCCTGGCGTTAAACGCCCAAACGATGCATGTTTTGGGCGTTTAACGCCCAAATGCTGCTTCTCCTGGGCGTTCAACGCCCAGCTGATGCTTCTTTCTGGCGTTGAACGCCAGGAAGTCCTTTGTCACTGGGCGTTTTTCTGAACGCCCAGGATGCTAGCAGACTGGCGTTAAACGCCCAGAAGGTGCTTCTTTCTGGCGTTTAACGCCCAGAAGATGCTCCTTTCTGGCGTTTAACGCCCAGATGACTACCCTTACTGGCGTTAAACGCCCAGTGGGTGCTTCTTTTGGGCGTTCAACGCCCAAAGTGTTTCTTACTGGCTTTCTCACGCCAGTGAGCTTCCAAATTTCCCTGTAACTCTGTGACTTCAACCATTTGCTATTTCACCTTTGAAGATACTTGGACTCATACCTGTAAAAAAAGAAAATTTATTTAATTAGTAAATAAACTTTGTAAATGGCTGAGTTGCCTCCCAGCAAGCGCTTCTTTATTGTCTTTAGCTGGACTACCACTGAGCTCTAATCAAGTCTCAGTTTTGAGCATTCTTGCTCGAAGTTGCCTTCAAGATAATGTTTAACTCTCTGTCCATTAACAATGAACCTTTTGTTAGATTCATTATCCTGAAGCTCTACGTATCCATATGGTGATACACTTGTAATTACATATGGACCTCTCCACCGGGATTTTAATTTCCCAGGGAATAATTTGAGCCTAGAATTGAATAGCAGAACTTTCTGCCCTGGCTCAAAGACTCTGGATGACAATTTCTTATCATGCCATCTTTTTGCTTTCTCCTTGTAAATTTTTGCATTCTCGAAAGCATTGAGTCTAAATTCCTCTAGCTCATTTAACTGGAGCAATCGTTTTTCTCCAGCTAACTTGGCATCAAGGTTTAGGAATCTGGTTGCCCAGTAGGCCTTGTGTTCCAGTTCCACTGGCAAGTGACATGCCTTTCCATACACAAGCTGGTATGGAGAGGTCCCTATAGGGGTCTTGAATGCTGTTCTGTATGCCCACAGAGCATCATCCAAGCTTCTTGCCCAATCCTTTCTACGGTTAATTACAGTCCGTTCCAGGATTCTTTTGAGTTCTCTATTTGAGACTTCAGCTTGCCCATTAGTCTGTGGATGGTATGGAGTGGCTACCCTGTGGCTAACTCCATAACGAACCAAAGCAGAGTAAAGCTGTTTATTGCAGAAATGAGTGCCCCCATCACTGATTAATACTCTAGGGGTACCAAATCTGCTGAAGATGTGTTTCTGGAGGAATTTTAACACTGTTTTAGTGTCATTAGTGGGTGTTGCAATAGCCTCCACCCATTTGGATACATAATCCACTGCCACCAGAATATAAGTGTTTGAGTATGATGGTGGGAAAGGTCCCATGAAGTCAATACCCCATACATCAAACAACTCAATCTCTAAGATTCCTTGTTGAGGCATGGCATAACTGTGAGGCAGATTGCCAGATCTTTGGCAACTGTCACAATTAAGTACAAATGCTCGGGAATCTTTATAAAGAGTAGGCCAGTAGAAGCCACATTGGAGGACTCTTGTGGCTGTTCGCTCACTTCCAAAATGTCCTCCATACTGTGATCCATGGCAATGCCATAGAATTTTCTGCGCTTCTTCTTTAGGCACACATCTACGGATTACTCCGTCTGCACATCTCTTGAAGAGATATGGTTCATCCCAAAGATAGTACTTTGCATCTGTGATCAATTTCTTTGATTGCAGCCTACTGTACTCTTTGGGTATGAATCTCACTGCCTTGTAGTTTGCAATGTCTGCAAACCATGGCACTTCCTGGATGGCAAACAGTTGCTCATCCGGAAAGGTTTCAGAGATCTCAGTGAGAGGGAGGGACGCCCCTTCCACTGGTTCTATTCGGGACAGGTGATCTGCCACTTGATTCTCTGTCCCTTTTCTGTCTCTTATTTCTATATCAAACTCTTGCAGAAGCAACACCCATCTTATGAGTCTGGGTTTTGAATCCTGCTTTGTGAATAGATATTTAAGAGCAGCATGATCAGTGTACACAATCACTTTTGATCCAACTAAATAGGATCTGAATTTATCAATGGCGTAAACCACTGCAAGTAGCTCTTTTTCTGTGGTTGTGTAATTCTTCTGTGCATCATTTAGAACCGGCTGGCATAGTAAATGACGTGCAGACGCTTGTCATGCCTTTGTCCCAACACTGCACCAATGGCATGGTCACTGGCATCACACATAAATTCAAATGGTAATGTCCAGTCTGGTGCAGAGATGATTGGTGCAGTAACCAATTTAGCTTTCAGAGTCTCAAATGCCTGCAGACACTCTTTATCAAAGATAAATGGCGTGTCAGCAGCTAGCAGGTTGCTCAGAGGTTTGGCGATTTTTGAAAAATCCTTTATGAACCTCCTATAGAATCCTGCATGCCCCAGAAAGCTTCTGATTGCCTTAACATTAGCAGGTGGTGGTAATTTTTCAATTACTTCTACCTTAGCTTGATCCACCTCTATTCCCTTGTTCGAAATTTTGTGCCCAAGGACAATTCCTTCAGTCACCATAAAGTGACATTTTTCCCAGTTTAAAACCAGGTTAGTCTCTTGGCATCTTTTCAGAACAAGTGCTAAATGGTTAAGGCAGGAGCTGAATGAGTCTCCAAATACTGAGAAGTCATCCATGAAGACTTCCAGGAATTTTTCCACCATATCAGAGAAAATTGAGAGCATGCACCTCTGAAAGGTTGCAGGTGCATTGCACAGGCCAAATGGCATCCTTCTGTAAGCAAATACTCCAGATGGACATGTGAATGCCATTTTCTCTTGATCCTGGGGATCTACTACAATTTGATTATAACCTGAATATCCATCTAGGAAGCAGTAGTATTCATGACCTGCTAGTCTTTCTAGCATATGGTCTATGAATGGTAAAGGAAAATGATCCTTTCTGGTGGCTGTATTGAGCCTTCTATAATCAATGCACATACGCCACCCTGTAACTGTCCTTGTAGGAACCAGTTCATTTTTTTCATTATGAACCACTGTCATGCCTCCTTTCTTAGGGACAACTTGGACAGGGCTCACCCAGGGGCTGTCAGAAATAGGATAAATAATCCCAGCCTCTAGTAATTTAGTGACCTCTTTCTGCACCACTTCTTTCATAGCTGGATTCAGCCGCCTTTGTGGTTGAACCACTGGCTTGGCGTCATCCTCCAGCAAGATTTTGTGCATGCATCTGGCTGGGCTAATGCCCTTAAGATCACTAATGGACCACCCAAGAGCTGTCTTGTGCGTCCTTAGCACTTGAATTAGTGCTTCCTCTTCCTGTGGCTCTAAGGTAGAGCTTATAATTACAGGAAAAGTATCACCTTCTCCCAGAAATGCATATTTCAGGGATGGTGGTAATGGTTTGAGTTCGGGTTTTGGAGGTTTCTCCTCTTCTTGAGGGATTTTCAGAGGTTCTATTATCTTCTCTGATTCCTCCAAATCAGGCTGAACATCTTTAAAGATGTCCTCTAGCTCTGATTCGAGACTCTCAGCCATATTGACCTCTCTTACCAGAGAGTCAATAATATCAACACTCATGCAGTCATTTGGGGTGTCTGGATGTTGCATGGCTTTGACAACATTCAACTTAAACTCCTCCTCATTGACTCTCAAGGTTACTTCCCCTTTTTGGACATCAATGAGGGTTCGGCCAGTGGCTAGGAAAGGTCTTCCTAGAATGAGAGTTGCACTCTTGTGCTCCTCCATTTCCAGCACCACAAAGTCAGTAGGAAAGGCGAATGGCCCGACCTTGACAATCATGTCTTCAATCACTCCTGATGGGTATTTAATGGAGCCATCAGCAAGTTGAAGACATATCCTGGTTGGTTTGATTTCTTCAGTCAAACCAAGCTTTCTGATAGTAGATGCAGGTATTAGATTGATACTTGCTCCAAGATCACATAAAGCTTGCTTGGTACAAGTACCTTCTAATGTGCATGGTATCATAAAGCTTCCAGGATCTTTAAGCTTCTCAGGTAAGCTCTTCAGAATGACTGCACTGCATTCTTCAGTAAGGTAAACTTTTTCAGTCTCCCTCCAATCCTTCTTATAACTTAAGATCTCTTTCATGAACTTAGCATAAGAGGGTATTTGTTCAAGTGCTTCTGCAAACGGAATCTTTATTTCAAGAGTCCTGAGATAGTCTGCAAAGCGGGCAAATTGCTTATCCTGTTCCTCTTGGCGGAGTTTTTGAGGATAAGGCATTTTGGCTTTGTATTCCTCAACCTTAGTTGCTGCAGGTTTATTACTTATAGAAGTGGGTTGGGAAGCCTTTTTAGAAGGGTTGTTATCAGCACTTGTATGTGACTGATCACCCACTGGCATTTGAATGCCAGGGGTGGAAGCTGGAGTGGCGTTAGACGCCACTTCCTTATTGGTTACTGGCGTTTGAACGCCAGAACCATGTTCCCTTTGGGCGTTCAACGCCGGATTCATGCTTGTTTCTGGCGTTGAACGCCAGGAATGAGCATGGTTTGGGCGTTCAGCGCCAGCATCATTCCTCTCTGGGCTCTGATTGTCCTCAGAGGGATTTTGAGTAGACATTTGTTCATTTCTTGGCTTCCTGCTGCTTTGAAGTGAGGTATTTAATGTTTTCCCACTTCTTAATTGAACTGCTTGGCATTCTTCTGCTATTTGTCTTGACAGTTGCTTTTCTGTCTGCTTTAATTGCACTTCCATATTCCTGTTAGCCATTCTTGTTTCCTGTAATATTTCCTTGAATTCGGCTAGCTGCTGAGTTAGAAAGTCCAACTGTTGATTAATTTCATTAGCCTGATCCACCGGACTGAGTTCTGCAGTTACTGTTTTAGCTTCTTCTTTCATGGAAGATTCACTGCTTAGGTACAGATGCTGATTTCTGGCAACTGTATCAATGAGCTCTTGAGCTTCTTCAATTGTTTTTCTCATATGTATAGATCCACCAGCTGAGTGGTCTAGAGAAATCTGAGCTTTTTCTGTAAGCCCATAGTAAAAGATGTCTAATTGCACCCACTCTGAAAACATTTCAGAGGGGCATTTTCTTAGCATCTCTCTGTATCTCTCCCAGGCATCATAAAGGGATTCATTATCTCCTTGTTTGAAGCCTTGGATGCTTAGCCTTAGCTGTGTCATCCGTTTTGGAGGGAAATAGTGATTCAGGAATTTTTCTGACAGCTGTTTCCATGTTTTTATGCTGTTCTTAGGCTGGTTATTTAACCACCTCTTAGCTTGATCTTTTACAGCAAATGGAAACAGTAATAATCTGTAGACATCCTGATCCACTTCTTTATCATGTACTGTGTCAGCAATTTGTAGGAATTGTGCCAGAAACTCTGTAGGTTCTTCCTGTGGAAGACCAGAATACTGGCAGTTTTGTTGCACCATGATAATGAGCTGAGGATTCAACTCAAAGCTACTAACTCCAATGGAGGGTATACAGATACTACTCCCATATGAAGCAGTAGTGGGGTTAGCATATGACCCCAGAGTCCTCCTGGACTGTTCATTCCCACTTAATTCCATGATGGAATAAAAGAGATGATATGTATGTTGATATTATTTATTTTATAAAAATTTATATATTTTTTATTTTATTTTTTTCAAAAATAAAATAAAAACGAAACAAAAAGAAGAAATTGAAAATATTTTGAAATTGAAATCTGAATTTTTATAGAAAATTTTCGAAAATATAGTTTAAAATTAGTTAGAAAAGATATATATTTTTGAATTTTAAATTTTATGATGAAAGAGAAAAACACACAAAAGACACAAGACTTAAAATTTTTAGATCCAATGCTCCTTATTTTCGAAAATTTTTGGAGGAAAAACACCAAGGAACACCAAACTTAAAAATTTTAAGATCAGAGCACAAGAAAGACTCAAGAACACCTTGAAGATTCACAAGAACACCAAGAACAAAAGAAAGAACACCAAACTTAAAATTTTTTAGAAAACCAAGACAAATTTTCGAAAATTATATCAAAATTAACAAGAAAACACCAAACTTAAAGTTTGGCACAGATTAAATCAAGAAAAATTATTTTTGAAAAATATTTTCAAAAGAACTGGTGCCCAATTGCCAAGAACATAAGCCAACGCTATAACCAACTGAGTTAAAAATGTAATGTATTTTAAAGATGTATTATTTTTGTGGATAAAAGTATAATTTTTGAAAGTTAATGTTTTGAAAAAGCACAAGAAAAACAAGAAAAGACACAAAACAAGAAAAACTCAAGATCAAACAAGAAAAATAACCAAGAACAACTTGAAGATCAATGAAGAACAAAGAACACAAGTTCGAAAATTTAAAGAAAAATATCAAATATGCAATTAACACCAAACTTAGAATAAGACACTAAACTCACGAAAAATTAACAATTAATTAAGAAAAATAATTTTTTTTTGAAAAGAAATTTTTGAAAAGAAATTATCCTATCAGAATTTAATGACTCTATAAAAATAAATTATTCCCGATCTAAGAAATAAAATATGCCTTCAATTGTTCAAACTCAATAATCCCCGGCAACGGCACCAAAAACTTGGTGCACGAATTTGTAATCCGCACAACTGACCAGCAAGTGCACTGGGTCGTCCAAGTAATACCTTACGTGAGTAAGGGTCGATCCCACGGAGATTATTGGTTTGAAGCAATCAATGTTTATTTTATTAATCTTAGTCAGGAGGCCAATAAAGTTATTTGGATTTAGTTGTAAGAAGTCAAAGTATTTAAAATTGTAAGTTAAAATAATAGAGAAAAATAGTGTTACTTGTTGTGCAGTAATGGGGAATATGTTGGAGTTTTGGAGATGCTTTGTCCTTTTGAACTTCAACTCTTCCTTGAAATCCTTCAACACACGCAAGGCTCCTTCCATGGCAAGCTCTATGTAGGGTGTCACCATTGTCAGTGGCTACTTCCCATCCTCTCAGTGAAAACGTTCCTATGCTCTGTCACAGCACGGCTAATCATCTGTCGGTTCTCAATCAGGTTGGAATAGAATCCATTGATTCTTTTGCGTCTGTCACTAACGCCCAGCCCTCAGGAGTCTGAAGCACGTCACAGTCATTCAATCCCGGAATCCTACTCGGAATACCACAGACAAGGTTTAGACTTTCCGGATTCTCATGAATGCCGCCATCGATCCGGCTTATACCACGAAGATTCTGATTAAGGAATCTAAGAGATATTCATTCAATCTGATGTAGAACGGAGGTGGTTGTCAGGCACACGTTCATAGATTGAGGAAGGTGATGAGTGTCACGGATCATCACCTTCTCCACAGTTAAGCGCGAATAAACATCTTAGATAAGAACAAGCGTGTTTGAATGGAAAACAAAGGAATTGTATTAAATCATCGAGACGCTGCAGAGCTCCTCACCCCCAACAATGGAGTTTAGAGACTCATGCCGTCACAAAGTGTATAATTCAGATCTGAAAATGTCATGAGGTACAAGATAAGTCTCTAAAAGTTGTTTAAATAGTAAACTAGTAACCTAGGTTTACAGAATATGAGTAAACTAAGATAATTGGTGCAGAAATCCACTTCTGGGGCCCACTTTGTGTGTGCTGGGGCTGAGACTAAAGCTATCCACGAGTAGAGGCCTTTCTTGGAGTTAAACTCCAAGTTATGACGTGTTTTGGGCGTTCAACTCCGGATCATGACGTTTTTCTGGCGTTTAACTCCAGACAGCAGCATGTACTTGGCGTTCAACGCCAAGTTACGTCATCTATCTTCGCGCAAAGTATGGACCATTATATATTGCTGGAAAGCCCTGGATGTCTACTTTCCAACGCCGTTGAGAGCGCGCAAATTGGACTCCTATAGCTCCAAAAAATCCATTCCGAGTGCAGAGAGGTCAGGATCCAACAGCATTAGCAGTCCTTTTTCAGCCTAAGTCAGATTTTTGCTCAACTCCCTCAATTTCAGCCAGAAAATACCTGAAATCACAGAAAAATACACACACTCATAGTAAAGTCCAGAAATATGATTTTTGCCTAAAAACTAATAATATTCTACTAAAAACTAATTAAAACATACTAAAATCTACATGAAATTACCCCCAAAACGCGTATAAAATATCCGCTCATCAACTACTAAGTAAATAAAAATTAGAAATAATTAAATTAATTTTCTTTTATTTTCAAAATAAAATTCAACATCGAAATATCAATTTAATATAAAAGTTTCTAAAAATATCTCTTTGAATAAATAAAATAAATCATAAATAATTTATTATTTAATTTTTAAAATCTGGGTTCTTACACTTTGGGAGATTTTGAAACCAATGTTCGATCAATAAACCTTGGTGTTGGTGAGGGGTTGTTGAAATTTCTGATACAGTAGAAACTAAAAGATCAAGACGTGTCTTTGTGCCCTCGCTATAATGATGTGTTTGATGCTGAGGATGCGGTGATATTTGAAAAGAAAACATTGAAAAAGGAGCTAGCTCATAAGGAGGAACAAATTCGTCAGAGGCATTCCCTTCGATGACAAGAAAGACATAGTTCCTAAAGCTCTCAAGGAAATTTTGTTCCTCCATTTGATCGTTCATAAGCTTTAGGAGTTTAATGGATCAAGAACTGTCAAGAGTTTTACAATTGAGACACACAATATAGGTGTAATCCTCTAAGGGGTCATCAATGTTATGATCGAGGACATTACCCATATCCTTGAGGAAGAACTAGAGGAAATTGAGGTAGAAGATTTGTGCTCCAAACAAATTCAGAAAAACCATCGACCTCACTAGACAAGGGGGAAAATCTTTCTGTTCATACTCGATAGTTTTTTTTGTCTGATAGGAAAACTTAATTGAAGGAAATTCCTTCCCTAACAAAAACAAAGATGGGCAAGGCTATTGTAGTAATCCCTGTCAATGTTAAAGAAAAAGATGTTGATCTAGATGAGGTGTACTTCGATGAAGGAGATGAGAAAATGGTAGGCACTATTTCCATCATACCAACTGAGTATTTGGGAGAATATAAAGAAAAATCGAAGGAAGACTAAGATTTCAGAGACAAAGAAATTTTTGATTTTGTTTGTGAAGATGAAGAGTTGGGATGCTTCAAAAAGCCAACTGAGATGAAAAAATCATACCTTCGACCTCTACACATCACTGCTTGTATGAGTGGTATTTGCATCAATAAAGCATTGGTCGATGGAGGAACAATAATTAGCTTGTTGCCAGAATGGATGCTAATCAAGGTGGAAAAATATTTCGATGACTTGATACTTGATGAGCGGATATTTTATACGTTTTTTGATAGTGTTTTCATATAGTTTTTGGCATGTTTTATTCACTTTTTGATATGTTTTTATTAATTTTTATTCAAAAACCACATTTCTGGACTTCACTATGGGTTTGTGTGTTTTTCTGTAATTTCAGGTATTTTCTGGCTGAAATTGCAGGACTTGAGCAAAAAGCTGATTCAGAGGCTGAGAAAGGACTGCAGATGCTGTTGGATTTTGACCCCCTGCACTCGAAATGAATTTTCTGCAGCAACAGAAGCCCAATTGGCGCACCCTTAATTGCGTTGGAAAGTAGACATCTTGGGCTTTCCAGCAATGTATAATAGTTTATACTTTTTCTGAGATTCGATGGCCCAAATTGGCGTTAAACGCGAGCTAGAAACCCTTTTCTAGCGTAAAACGCCAGAATTGGCACCAAAACTGGAGTTAAACGCCCAAATTGGCATCAAAGCTGGCGTTTAACTCCAAGAATGGCCTATGCACTATCTGCACTTAGTTACTCATTTTTTGTAAACCTAGGTTACTAGTTTAGTATAAAAACTACTTTTAGAGATTCATTTAAGGACTTATGACATTTTTTATATTTCATACTGTATCTTCTTCAGCATGAGTCTCTAAACCCCATAGGTGGTATTCCGAGTAGGGTTTGGGAAGGGATGACTGTGACGAGCTTCAAACTCACGAATGTTGGACGCAGTGCAGTGTGCAAAAGGATAAAGAGATCCTATTCCGACACTAGTGAGAACCAACAGATGATTAGCCGTACAGAAACTGTACATGGACCATTTTCACCGAGAGGATGGATGGTAGCCATTGACAACGGTGATCCACCAACATACAGCCTCCATAGAAGGAGCCTTGCGCGTTTAAGAGAGGAAGACAGTAGGAAAGCAGAGATTCACAAGATAGAGCAACTCTGAAACCTCAACCTGTTCTCCATTACTGAATAACAAGTATCATTCATTTCATGCTCTTTTACTTTTTGCAACAAAACCTTTTTTATCATGAATCTCCTAACTAAGAGTTACAAGATCACCATAGCTTGCTTCAAGCCGGCAATCTCCGTGGGATCGACCCTTACTCACGTAAGGTATTACTTGGACGACCCAGTGCACTTGCTGGTTAGTTGTGCGAAGTTGTGAAAAGTGCGATCACAATTTCGTGCACCAAGTTTTTGGCGCCGTTGCCGGGGATTGTTTGAGTTTGGACAACTGACGGTTCATCTTGTTGCTTAGATTATGAATAATTTATTTTTGTTGGTTTAGAGTTTTTTGTTTGAGTCTAGTTTCATATTTTAAGTTTGGTGTCCTTTGCATTTTTGTTTTCTTAAAAATTTTCAAAGTGTTCTTGGTGTTCATCTTAGCATTCAAAGTTTTCTTGTTGTTTCCTTGTTTTGATCTAAAAATTCTATGTTTGGTGTCATTTTACTGTTTTTCTCTTTCCTCATTAAATTCAAAAAAATATATCTTTCCCTTTATTTACTCATCATTTTCGAACTCATTAGGTTGACTTAGTCAAAATTTTAAAAATTTGGTAGTTTCTTATTAGTCAAGTCAAGATTTCAATTTTTAAAATTTTATCTTTTTAAATCTTTTTCAAAATAAATTCTTTTTTAATTTTCTTTTTATATATCAATTTTTCAAAATCCTTTTTCTTTTTAAATTTTTGAATTACTTGTCCCATTTTATTAGTTTGATTGAATTTTAAGTTTGGTGTTTTCTTGTTAAGAAAGTTTCAATCTTTAAAATTTTAAATAATATCTTTTCCAAATCTTTTCTTTTCTTTTAATTAATTAATTAGTTTAGTTTTCTAATTTCTTTTATTTCCTTTTCCCTTTTTAATTTTTGAAACTTATATTCAATTTTTCATTTATTTTATTTTAAGATTTTTTTATTTGGTTTTCAAAAAAACAAAAAAAGAGAGAAAATTGTTTATTTGCAATTCACATCATCTCCCTTTCTCCATCATGGACCTAAGTGGAAATGAACAGTCCAGAAGGACTTTGGTGTCATATGCTAATCCATTACTGCTTCATATGGAAGTAGTATCTGTATACCCTCCATCAGAGCCAGTAATTTTAAGTTAAATCCTCAGCTCATTATCATGGTGCAGCAAAATTGCCAGTATTCTAATCTTCCACAGGAAGAACCTACTGAGTTTCTGGCACAGTTCTTACAAATGCTGACACAGTATGTAATAAGGAAGTGGATCAGGATGTCTACAGATTATTGCTGTTTCTATTTGCTGTAAAAGACCAAGCTAAGAGGTGGTTAAACAACCAATCCAAAGCCAGCATAAGAACATGGAAACAATTATAAGACAACTTCCTGAATCAATATTTCCCCCCAAAAAGGATGACATAGCTAAGGCTGGACATCCAAGGATTTAAACAAGAGGATAGTGAATCCCTTTATGATGCCTGGGAGAGGTACATAGAGATGCTAAGGAAATGCCCCTCTGAAATGTTTTCAGAGTGGGTGCAGTTAGACATCTTCTACTACGGGCTTATAGAAAAGGCCCAGATATCTCTAGACCACTCAGCTGGTGGATCTATACACATGAGAAAGACAATTGAAGAGGCTCAAGAGCTCATAGATACGGTTGCTAGAAATCAGCATATGTACTTAAGTAGTGAGTCCTCCATGAAAGAAGAGGGTAAAACAGTATCCACTGAACTTAGTCTCCCAGAACAAGTTGCTGAATTCAGTCAGCAACTATTTTCTATAATGAAATAGTTAGCCGAATTTAAGGAGATGCTACAAGAGACCAAAGATGCTAACTAGAATGTAGAAAAAAAATTGAATCAGACAAAACAGCAGTTATCTAAACAGATAACAGAAGAATGCCAAGCTGTTCATTTAAGGAGTGGAAAGACATTAAATGCCTCAACTCAAAGCAGCAGGAAGCCAAGAAAGGAACATCTAACAGAGGATAACAAATTCACAGCCCAAAATTCCTCTAAAGATAGTAAGAGCCCAGAGAGGAATGATTCTGGCATTCAAACGCCATAACAGGGCAGCAACCTGGCGTTAAATTCCCATTGATGACTTGCATCATCTACCCTTCTTTCTTGCATAAAGAAGACCATAAAAGAGCATAAATCTCATTTGATCAGTACAATTCATGCATTATTTGATGAATATTATGGTACACTACTTTGAGATAAGTTGTGCTGAATTTCAGGTGAAAAAGGACATCAAAAATGGGAAGAAGACAAAGAAGAAGCTGGGCGTGTAAAACTGGCGTGCCACTTGAGAGCAAACGCCACAAAAATGCACTGGCGTGGCACGCCAGTACTAAATTTCAGAAGGGAGATCCAAGCATGCATGTGGGCGTGGCACGCCAAGGACTGGGCGTGGCACGCTAGTACAAAATTTCAGAGAGCAAAATGGAGGACACAAAAGGGGCGTGGCACGCTAGGTTGGGCGTGGCACGCCTGATCCATCAACTACTATGGGCGTGCCACTTAAGCAAAGGGGCGTGGCATGCCAACTCACTATCTCAAGAAGAACCTCCACTATGGTTGCCACTTGGTGTCGAAAGCGTGGCACGCCAGCTCCAAAAAGTCACTTTGGCGTGCCACGTGAAGACCTAGGCGTGGCACGCCATGCTTGAAGAGTGCACAAATACATGGGCGTGGCATTTGAGCAGCACGGCGTGGCATGCTGGGGCAATGATCCAGAGAAGGGGCTGAAGGCAATTGAAGACTGCGCGTGCCACTTGAAGTCGAAGGCGTGGCACGCCAACCTCTCAACCTCACTTCGGCATGTCACTTGAGCAACCAGGCGTGGCACACCAATGCACAAGATAATATGAGCAAGGACTGGGCGTGCCACTTGGTGTCGAAGGTGTGGCACGCCAATCCGAGCATGTCACTTAGGCGTGCCACTTGAAGGTCGAGGTGTGGCACGCCAATTACTGGAGCAAGATAAGATCATGAGCGTGGCACGCCAACCTTTAGGCGTGGCACGCTGTTATAAGTTTCCAGAAAGGGTGGAAGAGGCCAATTACATGGGGCGTGCCACTTGGTATCGAAGGCGTGGCACGCCATCCACTATTCTCTACTTAGGCATGCAGTTGAGCAACCAGGCATGGCACGTCAGTTTCATTCAGAGGCCAGAGAAGCATTGGGGCGTGCCACTTGAGTTCGTGGCGTGGCACGCCAAATAGAGAAACCACTCATTCACAAAGGGGCGTGCCACGCTAGTGCAACTTTCCAGAGAAGCTTAGCCAAGCACACAACAAGGGCGTGGCACGCCAAACCCTGGGCGTGCCACGCTAGTTCAAGTCTCCAGAAGCAAAGGAAAGTGGAAAAAGCAAAGGGCGTGCCACTTGAGCTCGAAGGTATGGCACGCCAACACAAGAATTCCACTATGGCGTGCCACTTGAGTTCAAAGGCGTGGCACGCCAAGGTTGACAAAGGGACGAGCGTGCCACTTGAAGGATTGAGCGTGGCATGCCAAGCTATTTTGAAGGGCATGTGACATGCCGGTGAAGCGCCAGCCACACACCAGCTAAGAAGTCACGCTTATTGAATGTTTTCTTTCCCTCCAAAATGTAATTTTTCCTTTCTCACTTTTGTAATTCTTTTTTTTTTACTAGGAGTAGTATAAATACCCCCAAGGAATACTGCAGAGGTGTTAAGCAGTTAAGTTTTAGATCCATTTTTACACTCCAATTTTGAGTACTTTTCAAGCTATGAGTAGCTAACTTCTCTCTCATTGAGAGAGGGAGCTCTGTTGTACTTGATGGATTGATAATAGTGAAGTTCTTCTTCTCTTCATCTTCTCTTGATTTTCTAGAAGGAATTTCGTTTTTAATGCTTTGTGTTCAATTATATTGGGAAAGAGATTGAATTCACTTGGGTTTCATGGGAACCTTGGGAAAGGAAACATGAAACAATGCTTGAAATTTCTTCTCATACTTGAGTAGAATCTGGGTTTTGGTGATGGGATACGTGACATATAATCTCCCCTCACCTGGACCTCTGAGGGTGTATGGTATAATCAGGGACCTAGCATATCTCTCTTCATGAGCAATTAGACCAAGGATTTGGCTATTGATCAAGATCTGAGAGATTGAGTCACCAAGGGATTGGGGCTCAATCAATCATGATTGCCAAGAGGTCCATGAGTTGCATGATTGAAGAGGATATAAGCTAGATTTGATCCAAAGGGACAACATCTCCCAATCTCAATGAATTTTCCCATTCTTATCTATCCATTTCTTTACAGCTTAATTTTACATTTAGCAATTCCCCACTCCCATTTACATTCAAGTCATTTATGATTCAGCACTTTACATTTTGCAATTTCCATTTCTGCACTTTATTGCTTTTCTTTACATTCTAGTCATTTACATTTGTGCCATTTACAATTCTGCACTTCACAATCGTATTGATCCGCTTGACTAATTCATCAATCAATTAAAACTGCTCGAATTTGCCAATCTCTGTGGATACGATCCCACTCCACTGTGGGTTATTACTTGGCGATAATTTTGGTGCACTTGCCAAAAGAACTAATTCACTAATTTTTGAATGGGGTGTGAATTAGAAACTCATCACCCATTCAGCAGCCAATTCTAGCATTCAAACGCCAGAACAGGGCAACAACCTGGCGTTAAACGCCCAAAAAGCACCCAGTTCTGGCGTTCAAACGCCAATGAGGGATCAGACACCTGCAAGTGCTGACAACAACCCCCTTAAGCAGACTTCTCCAACTACTTCTGTAGGTAATAAACCTGCAGCAACTAAGGTTGAAGAATATAAAGCCAAGATGCCTTATCCTCAAAAACTCCGCCAAGCGGAACAGGATAAACAATTTGCCCGCTTTGCAGACTATCTCAGGACTCTTGAAATAAAGATTCCGTTTGCAAAGGAACTTGAACAAATACCCTCTTATGCTAAGTTCATGAAAGAGATCTTAAGTCATAAGAAGGATTGGAGAGAAACTGAAAAAGTTTTCCTCACTGAAGAATGCAGTGCAATCATTCTGAAAACCTTACCAGAGAAGCTTAAGGATCCCGATAGCTTTATGATACCATGCCCATTAGAGGGTGCTTGTACCATGACGGCTCTGTGTGATCTTGGTGCAAGTATCAACCTAATACCTGCATCCACTATCAGAAAGCTGGGTTTGACTGATGAAGTCAAACCGACACGAATATATCTCCAACTTGCTGATGGCTCTATTAAAATGTCATCAGGCGTAATTGAGTCAAGGTTGGGCCATTTGCCTTTCCCACTGACTTTGTAGTGCTAGAAATGGAGGAGCACAAGAGTGCAACTCTCATTCTAGGAAGACCTTTCCTAGCAACTGGACAAACTCTCATTGACGTTCAAAAAGGGGAGGTATCCTTGAGAGTCAATGAGAATAAGTTTAAGTTGAATGCTGTCAAAGCTGTGCAGCATCCAGACACATCAAAAGACTGCATGAGCGTTGATATTATTGACTCCCTGGTGGAAAAGGTCAATATGACTGAGAGTCTCGAATCAGATCTAGAGAACATTTTTAAAGATGTTCAGCCAGATCTGGAGGAAGCAGAAAAAACAAAAGAACCTCTGAAAACTCCTCAAGAAGAGGAGAAGCCTCCTAAGGCTGAGCTCAAACCACTACCACCATCCTTGAAATATGCATTTCTAGAAGAAAATGACACTTTTCCGGTAATCATAAGCTCCGCTTTAGAGCCACAGGAAGATCAAGCACTAATTCAGGTGCTAAGGACACACAAGACAGCTCTTGGGTGGTCTATAAGTGATCTTAAGGGCATTAGCCCATCCAGATGCATGCACAAGATCCTATTGGAGGATGATGCTAAGCCAGTGGTTCAACCACAGAGGCGGCTGAATCCAGCCATGAAGGAGGTGGTATAGAAATAGGTCACTAAGTTACTAGAGGCTGGGATTATTTATCCTATTTCTAATAGCCCTTAGGTGAGCCCCGTACAAATTGTCCCCAAGAAGGGAGGCATGACAGTGGTTCATAATGAAAAGAATGAATTGGTTCCTACAAGAACAGTTACAAGGTGGCGTATGTGTATTGACTACAGAAGGCTCAATATAGCCACCAGAAAGGATCATTTCCCTTTACCATTCATAGACCAGATACTAGAGAGACTAGAAGGTCATGAATACTACTGCTTTTTGGACAGTTATTCAGGTTACAACCAGATTGCAGTAGATCCTCAGGACCAAGAGAAAACAACACTCACATGTCGACCTGAAACCTTTTAGAGATGCATGCTCTCTATCTTCTCTGATATGGTAGAGAAATTTCTGGAAATCTTCATGGATGACTTCTTAGTGTTTGGAGACTCATTCAGCTCCTATCTTGACCATCTAGCACTTGTTCTAAAAAGGTGCCAAGAGACTAACCTGGTTTTAAACTGGAAAAAATGTCACTTTATGGTGACTGAAGGAATTGTCCTTGGGCACAAAATTTCGAACAAGGGTATAAAGGCGGATCAAGCTAAGGTAGAGGTAATTGAAAAATTACCACCACCTGCCAATGTTAAGGCAATCAGAAGCTTTCTGGGGAATACAGGATTCTATAAGAGGTTTATAAAGGATTTTTCAAAATTTGCAAAACCTCTGAGCAATCTACTAGCTACTAATACACCATTTTTCTTTGACACAGAGTGTCTGCAGGCATTTGAGACTCTGAAAGCTAAACTGGTCACAGCACCAGTCATTTCTGCACCAGACTGGACATTACCATTTGAACTAATGTGTGACGCCAGTGACCATGCCATTGGTGCAGTATTGGGACAGAGGCATGACAAGCTTCTGCATGTCACTTATTATGCTTGCCGTGTTTTAAATGACGCGCATAAGAATTGCACAACGACAGAAAAGGAGTTGCTTGCAGTGGTTTATGCCATTGACAAGTTCAGATCTTATTTAGTAGGATCAAAAGTTATTGTGTACATTGACCATGCTGCTCTAAAATATCTCCTCACAAAGCAGGATTCAAAACCCAAACTCATAAGATGGGTGTTTGATGAGTGGATAATTTATATGCTTTTTGGCATTGTTTTTAGGTAGTTTCTAGTATGTTTGAGTTAGTTTTTAATATATTTTTATTAGTTTTTATGCCAAATTCACAATTCTGGACCTTACTATGAGTTTGTGTGTTTTTCTGTGATTTTAGGTATTTTCTAGCTAAAATTGAGGGACCTGAGCAAAAATCTGATTCAGAGGCTGAGAAAGGACTGCAGATGCTGTTGGATTCTGACCTCTCTGCACTCGAAGTAGATTTTCTAGAGCTATAGAAGTCCAATTGGTGCACTCTCAATCGCGTTGGAAAGTAGACATCTTGGGCTTTCCGCAATGCTTAATAGTCTATACATTGCTCGAGATTTGATGGCCTAAACTTGCGTCCAAACACCCACCAGAGACCCTTTTCTGGAGTAAAACGCCGGAACTGGCACCAAAGCTGGAGTTAAACACCAAGGATGGCCTATGCACGTGAAAGCTTCAAGGCTAAGTCCAAACACACACCAAGTGGGCCCCAAAAGTGGATTTCTGCACTATCTACTCATTTTCTGTAAACCTACTTTACTAGTTTAGTATAAATAGCACTTTTTACTATTGTATTCGAAGTCTTTGACCTTTTGGGAGTTCTTCGAACCCTTTTGGAGGCTGGCCATTTGGCCATGCCTAGACCTTTTGTTCTTATGTATTTTCAACAGTGGAGTTTCTACACCTCATAGATTAAGGTGAGGAGCTCTGCTGTTCCTCAAGTATTAATGCAAGTATTATTGTTTTTCTATTCAATTCACGCCTACTTCTCCTCTAAGATATACTCTTGTACTTAATTCAGTTAAGTCAGAATGAAGGGGTGACCCGTGACAATCACTCAATCTTCGTTTCTCGCTTAGCCAAGATCCGCGTGCTTGACAACCACAAAGCGGTCTACATGATGTTCAACGTAGTCATTGGACGACAGCTATAGTATATTCTCGTTGGTCTCTAACCCACGAATCTGAATCACCTCTCCTAACAACAGAGCATTTGAATCCGTGATGTTAGAACCTTCGTGGTATAAGCTAGAACCAATTGGCAGCATTCTTGAGATCCAGAAAGTCTAAACATTGTCTGTGGTATTCCGAGTAGGATCTGGGATGGGATGACTATGACGAGCTTCAAACTCGTGACTGTTAGGCACAATGACAGTGTGCAAAAGAATAAATGTATTCTATTTTGACATGATTGAGAACCGACAACTGATTAGCCATGTGGGAAACCATAGAGAACATATTTTCACTGAGAGGATGGATGGTAGCCATTGACAATGGTGATCCACCAACATACAACTTGCCATGGAAGGGAGTACGCATGATTGGATGAGGACAGTAGGAAAGCAGAGGTTCAGAGGCAACAAAGTATCTCCAAATGCTTATCTGAAATTCTCACCAAGGAACTACATAAGTGACTTCATTTTATTTTATGTTTTATTGTTGTTTTAATTATCAACACCTCATAACCATTTGAATCCACCTGACTGAGATTTACAAGATGACCATAGCTTGCTTCAAGCCGTCAATCTCCGTGGGATTGACCCTTACTCACGTAAGGTATTACTTGGATGACCCAGTGCACTTGCTGGCAACTATGCGGAGTTGTGAAAAGTGTGATTTACGATTTCGCATACCAAGTTTTTGGTGCCGTTACCGGGGATTGTTCGAGTTTGGACAACTGAGGGTTTATTTTGTTGCTTAGATTGGGTAATTTTTATTTTTGTTTTCGAAAAAAATATTTCATGCATTGTGTTCTTCTGTGATCTTCAAGTTGTTCTGGATGATTTCCTTTGTTCGATCTCATGACTTTCCTGTTTTATGTTTTATGTTGTTTTTCATATGCATTTTCAAAATCATAGTTTTTGAACATTCAAAATTTCTAAGTTTGGTGTCTTGCATGTCTTTTGTTTCTTAAAAATTTTTCAAAAATATGTCCTTGATATTCATCATGATCTTAAAAGTGTTCTTGGTGTTCATCTTGACATTCAAAGTGTCCTTGCATGCATTACTTGTCTTGATCTTGCATTTTTATGTTTTATTTCATTTTGTTATTTTTCTATCTCTTTATTAAAAATTCAAAAAAAAAAAAAATATATCTTTTATAGTAAATAATACAGAGAAATGAATATTCAGAACATAAGGCAGAAGAATCACAGAGAAAAAGAGCTCACTGGCGTCAAAACGCCAGTAAAGAGGCACTTTGGGCGTTAAACGCCAGAATGGCTACAATTCTGGGCGTTTAATGCCAGTAAAACTATCATTCTGGGAGTTTAACGCCAGAATGGACAGCATTCTGGATGTTTAGAAAAACACCCAGTATAGAAGGATTTCTGGCGTTTAACGCCAGCCAGGACAGCATCCTGGGCATTAAACGCCAGAATGGATAACATCCTGGGCATTTAACGCCAGGATGACACAAGGGAAGTGATTTTGTTTCCAATTCAAATTTTTCAAATTTTCATGTTTTAATTCATAACTTTTTGCATCAAACATATTTTAAACTTTCATTTTTCATTTTCTTTTAATGTTTTTAAAAAAATTTCAAACTAATTTTTCAAAAAAACTTTTTCTTGATCTTATCTCATACTTTCAAAAATCCTTGCTAACAATTAATGTTTTAATTCAAAATCTCAAGTTTGTTACTTTCTTGTTAAGAAAAGTTCAATCTTTGAATTTTAGAATCATATCTTTTAGTTTCTTATTAGTCAAGTCATCAATTTTTAAAAATCAAATCTTTTTCAATCATATCTTTTCAATGATGTCTTTTTAAAAAAATCAAATCTTTTGCAATCATATCTTTTCAATCATATCTTTTTAAATTTTGATTTCAAAATCTTGTTCTAAATTCTTATCTTTTCAAAAATTATTTTCAAATCTTTTTCAACTAATTACTATTTCTTATCTTGTTCAAAACCATCTAACCACTTTTCCACTTCCAATTTTCAAAAATCACTAACCACTTTTTCAAAAATCTTTTTTATTAACTAATTATTTTAATTTTAATTTTCAAAAATTCTCTCTCTCATCTCTTTCTATTTTATTTAATCACTAACATTCCTCCTCCACTCATCTAAAATTTTGAACTCACCTCCTCTCTCTTCTCATTCTTCTACTCCTTTTTCCCTGACACATCAAGGAATCTCTATAACTGTGACATAGAGGATTCCACTACTCCCTTTTGTTCTCTTCTTTTTCATAAAAGCAGAAACAGGGATAAAAACATTCTTGTTGAAGCTTATCCTAAACCTAAAAGGACTCTGAAGAAGAAGCTAAGAGAAGCTAAAGCACAACACTCCGGAGAGGACCTTTCAGAGAATTTCTAAAAAGAAGTATACATGGCAACTGAACCCAACAACAATGCAAGAGATGCAAGGAAGATGCTTGGTGACTATACTGCACCAACTTCCAACTTCTATGGAAGGAGCATCTCAATTCCTTCCATTAGAGCAAACAACTTTGAGCTTAAGCCTCAATTAATTTCTCTAATGCAGCAGAATTACTAGTTTTATGGACTTCCATCAGAAGATCCTCATCAGTTTTTAGCTGAAATTTTGCAAATCTGTGATACTGTTAAGACCAATGGGGTTGATCCTGAGGTCTACAGACTTATACTTTTCCCCTTTGCTGTAAGAGACAGAGCTAGAACATGGTTGGACTCACAACCTAAAGAAAGCCTGAACTCTTGGGAAAAGTTAGTCAATGCCTTCTTGACCAAATTCTTTCCACCTCAAAAGAAGAGTAAGCTCAGAGTGGACATCCAAACCTTCAGACAGCAGGAAGGTGAATCCCTCTATGAAGCTTGGAAAAGATACAAGCAATTAACCAAAAGGTGTCCTTCTGACATGTTTCCAGAATGGAGCATCATATGTATATTCTATGATGGTCTGTCTGAATTGTCTAAGATGTCATTGGACCATTCTACTGGTGGATCTCTTCATCTAAAAACACCTGCAGAATCCCAGGAACTCATTGAGATGGTTACAAATAACCAGTTCATGTACACTTCTGAAAAAAATCCTGTGAATAATGGGACGACTGAGAAGAAAGGATTTCTTGAGATTGATACTCTGAATGCCATATTGGCTCAGAACAAAATATTGACACAGCAAGTCAAAATGATTTCTCAGAATCTGACTGGATTGCGAGCTGCATCCAGCAGTGCTAAAGAAGCCTCCACTGAAGGAGAAGCTTATGACTCTGAGAATCCTGCAATGGAAGAGTTGAATTACATGGGAGAAGACTATGGAAACACCTATAATCCTTCATGGGGAAATCATCCAAATTTCTCATGGAAGGATCAACAGAAGCCTCAACAAGGCTTCAACAACAATAATGGTGGGAGAAATAAGTTTGGCAATAGCAAACCTTTTCATTCATCTTCTTAACAACAGACAAATAATTCTAAGCAGAGCCTCTCTGGCCTAGCAAACATAGTCTCTGATCTATCTAAGGCCACTCTCAGTTTCATGAATGAAACAAGGTCCTCCATCAGAAATTTGAAGGCACAAGTAGGTCAGCTGAGTAAAGAGTTACTGAAACTCCTTCTAGTACTCTCCCAAGCAATACAGAAGAGAATCCCAAAAGAGAGTGCAAGGCCATAACTATAACCAAAATGGCCGAACCTAGAGAGAGTGAAAAGGTAGTGATTCCCAGTGACGAAGACCTCAAGAGACATCCACTGTCCAATAAGGAGTTCCCTATTGAGGAACCAAAGGAATCTGAGGCTCATATAGAGACCATAAAGATTCCACTGAACTTACTGTTGCCATTCATGAGCTCTGATGAATATTCTTCCTCTGAAGAAGATAAAGATATTACTGAAGAACAAGTTGCTCAGTATCTAGGAGCAATCATGAAGCTGAATGCCAAGTTATTTGGTAATGAGACTTGGGAGGATGAACCTCCATTGCTAATCAATGAACTGAATACCTAGATTCAGCAGACATTACCTCAGAAGAAATCGGATCCCAGAAAGTTTTTAATACCTTGCACCATAGGCACTATGACCTTTGAAAAGGCTCTGTGTGACCTGTGGTCAGGTATCAACCTCATGCCACTCTCTGTAATGGATAAAGTAGGGATCTTTGAGGTACAAGCTGCAAGAATCTCATTAGCAATGACAGACAAATTAATGAAACAGGCTTATGGACTTGTAGAGGATGTATTAGTAGAGGTTGAAGGCCTTTACATACCTGCTGACTTCATAATCCTAGACACTGGAAAGGATGAGGATGAATTCATCATCCTTGGAAGACCCTTCCTAGCCACATCAAAGACTGTAATTGATGTGGACAGAGGAGAGTTAGTCCTTCAGTTGAATGAGGACTACCTTGTGTTCAAGGCTCAAGGATCTTCCTCTGTAACCATGGAGTGGAAGCATAAAAAGCTTCTCTCAATACAGAGTCAAGTAGAGCCCCCACACTCAAACTTTAAGTTTGGCGTTGGGAGGCCACAATCATGCTCTGAGCATCTCTGAAGCTCTGTAAGAGCTTACTGTCAAGCTATTGACATTAAAGAAGCGCTTATTAGGAGGCAACCCAATTTTAGTTATATATATTAATCACTTTCTCATTTTTTTCTAGTGTTAGTCTATGTCTTCTTAAGGTTCGTGATCATATGAAGTCATAAGAAACAACTAAAAATTAAAGCAGAATGAAAAATAGCATCAAAAATAGCACAGCCTGGAGGACGAGCTTACTGGCGTTTAAACGCCAGTAAGGAAACCAAAATGGGCGTTTAACGCCCAGCCTGGCACCATTCTGGGCGTTAAAATGCCAGAACTGCCAGGCAAACTGGCGTTTAAACGCCAGTAAAGGTAGAAAAATGGGTGTTTAAATGCCTAGCCTAGCACCATTTTGGGTGTTAAACGCTAGAACTGGCAGGGCCAAAAAAGGGCAGCAGGTTGGCGTTTAAACGCCAGGAATGGCACACAGAGGGCGTTTAATGCCAAGGAGGTGCAGGGATGAAAAATCCTTGACACCTCAGGATCTATAGACCCCACAGGATCCCTACCTACCCCACCTCACTCTCTTTTTTGTTCACACCTCTCTATAATACTCTACCCAAAACACCACTCACCAATCAAATCTTACCCTCTTCCTCATATTCTCCTTACCACTCACATCCATCCCCTAATTCCCAAAAACCCATCATAAAACCCCACCTACCTCACCATTCAAATTCAAAACCATTTTCCCTCCCAAACCCACCCAACTTCACACGAACCCACCCCTTTTCTTACCCTATATATACCCCCCATTTACTCTTCCACTTTCACACATCACAAACACTTCTTTCCCCCTTGGCCAAAATCCTTTCATGCCTTCATCTCCCACTTCTCTTCTTCTTCTACTCTCTTCTTTCTTCTTTTGCTTGAGGACGAGCAAACCTCTTAGGTTTGGTGTGGGAAAAAGCCTTGCTTTTTAATTTTCCATAACCATTAATGGCACCTAAGGCCGGAGAAACCTCAAGGAAGAGGAAAGGGAAGGCAATTGCTTCCACCTCTGAGTCATGGGAGATGGAACGATTCATCTCAAAAGCCCATCAAGACCACTTCTATGAAGTTGTGGCCAAGAAAAAGGTGATCTCTGAGGTCCCCTTCAAGCTCAAAAGGAGCAAATATTCGGAGATCCGACATGAGATTAGGAGAAGAGGATGGGAAGCTCTCACCAATCCCATTCAACAAGTCAGAATCTTAATGGTTCAAGAGTTCTATGCTAATGCATGGATCACTAAGAACCATGACCAAAGTATGAACCCGGACCCGAAGAATTGGCTCACAATGGTCTGGGGGAAATACTTAGATTTCAGTCCAGAAAATGTGAGATTGGTGTTCAACTTGCCGATCATGAGAGGAGATTCTCATCCTTTCATTAGAAGAGTCAACTTTGATCAAAGGTTGGACCAAGTCCTCAAGGACATCTGTGTAGAAGGAGCTTAATGGAAGAGAGATTCTAAATGCAAGCCGATTTAACTAAGAAGGCCGGACCTTAAGCCTGTGGCTAGAGGATGGTTGGAGTTCATCCAACGCTCTATCATTCCTACTAACGACCGATCCGAAGTAACTGTGGATCGGGCTATCATGATCCTTAGTATCATGATTGGAAAGGAAGTAGAAGTTCATGATATCATACCTCTAGAACTATACAAAGTGGCTGACAAGCCCTCCACTTTGTCAAGGTTAGCCTTTCCTCATCTCATCTGTCACCTATGCAATTTAGCCGGAATTGTTATAGAGGAAGACATCCTTATTGAAGAGGACAAGCCCATCACTAAAAAGAGGATGGAGCAAACAAGAGAGCCCACTCATGGACCTCAACAAGAGCATGAGGAAGTCCCTCATCAAGAAATCCCTGAGATGCCTCAAGGGATATATTTTCCTCCACACAACTATTGGGAGCAACTCAATACCTCTTTAGGGGATTTGAGTTCCAATATGGAGCAACTAAGGGTGGAGCACTAAGAGCACTCCATTATCCTCCATGAAATAAGAGAGGACCAAAGAGCCATGAGGGAAGAGCAACAAAGGCAGGGAAGAGACATTGAGGAGCTCAAGCACTCCATAGGATCTTCAAGAAGAAGAACTAGCCGCCATTACTAAGGTGGACCCGTTCTTTAATTTCCTTGTTCTTATTTTTCTGTTTTTTGTTCCTTATGCTTTATGTTTTGTCTATGTTTGTGTCTTTATTACATGATCATTAGTGTCTAGTGTCTATGCCTTGAAGTTATGAATGTCCCATAAATCCTTCACCTTTCTTAAATGAAAAATGTTTCTAATTACAAAAGAACAAGAAGTACATGAATTTCGAATTCTATCTTGAAATTAGTCTAATTATTTTCATGTGGTGGCAACACTTTTTATTTTCTGAATGAATGCTTGAACAGTACATATTTTTTGATACTGAAGTTTATGAATGTTAAAATTGTTGGCTCTTGAAAGAATAATGAAAAAGGAGAATTGTTATTGATAATCTGAAAAATCATAAAATTGATTCTTGAAGCAAGAAAAAGCAGTGAAAAAGAAAAAGCTTGCGGAAAAAAAAATATATACGAAAAATAAAGGAAAAAAAGAAAGAAAAAGAAAAAGCAAGCAGAAAAAGCCAATAGCACTTTAAACCAAAAGGTAATGGTGATGAGCGGATAATTTATACGCTTTTTGACATTGTTTTTACATAGTTTTTAGTATGTTTTAGTCAGTTTTTATTATATTTTTATTAGTTTTTATGCAAAATTCGCATTTCTGGAATTTACTATGAGTTTGTGTATTTTTCTATGATTTTAGGTATTTTCTAGCTGAAATTGAGGGATCTGAGCAAAAATCTGATTCAGAGGCTAAAAAAGGACTGCAGATGCTGTTGGATTCTGACCCTCCTGTACGCGAAATGGATTTTCTGGAGCTACAGAAGCCCAATTGGTGCTCTTTCAATTGCGTTGGAAAGTAGACATCTTGGGCTGTCCAGCAATGTTTAATAGTCCATACTTTTTTCCAAGATTTGATGGCCGAAATTGGCGTCTAAACGCCGGTCAAAGACCCTTTTCTGGTGTAAAATGCCAGAACTGGCACCAAAGCTAGAGTTAAACGCCAAGGAATGCCTATGCACGTGAAAGCTTCAATGCTCAGCCCAAGCACACACCAAGTGGGCCCTGGAAGTGGATTTCTGCACTATCCACTTATTTCTGTAAGCCCTAGTAACTAGTTTAGTATAAATAGGACTTTTTACTATTGTATTTATATCTTTAGATCATTTTTGAGACTATCTTTGGATCACTTTTGATCTCTTGATCACGTTTTGTGGGCTGGCTATTCGGCCATGCCTAGACCTTCATCACTTTTGTATTTTCAACGGTGGAGTTTTTACACGTCATAGATTAGCTGTTCCTCATGAATCAATGCAAAGTACTATTGTTTTTCTATTCAATTCACGCTTATTCTTATTCTAAAATATTCACTCGTACTTCAGCCTGATGGATGTGATGATCCGTGACACTCATCATCATCCTCCCTTATGAACGCATGCCTAACAACCACTTGCGTTCTATCTGCGAGAGCTTGAGTGTGTATCTCTTGGGTTCCTAGTTCACGACGCATGATTGCCTCTCCTAACAACAGAGCCTTTCAATTCTGTGAAATCAGCGTCTTCGTGGTATAAGCTAGAACCAATTGGCAGCATTCTTGAGATCCGAAAAGTCTAAACTTATCTGTGGTATTCCGTAGGATCTGGGATGTGATGACTGTGACGAGCTTCAAACTCATGACTGTTGGGCGCAGTGACAGTGCGCAAAAGGATCCTTGGGTCTTATTCCGACACAAGTGAGAACCGACAGATGATTAGCCCTACGTAACCCGTAGCCGGACCATTTTCACTGAGAGGACGGACGGTAGCCATTGATAACGGTGATCCCCTAACATACAGCTTGCCATGGAAAGGAGTATGAATGATTGGATGAAGGCAATAGAAAAGTAGAAGTTCAGGAGCAACAAAGCATCTCCATACGCTTATCTGAAATTCCCATTAATGAATTGCATAAGTATCCCTGTCTTATTTTATGTTTTATTTATCTTTTAATTATCTAAACTCTCATAACATTCTGAATCCACCCGACTGAGATTTACAGGATGACCATAGCTTGCTTCAAGCCGACAATCTCTGTGGGATCGACCCTTACTCATGTAAGGTATTACTTGGACGACCCAGTGCACTTACTGGTTAGTTGATCGGAGTTGTGTATCATAATTCCGTTCACCAAGTTTTTGGCGCCGTTGTCAGGGATTGTTCGAGTTTGGACAACTGACGGTTCATCTTGTTGCTTAGATTGGGTAACTTTTCTTTCTTGTTTCAACTCTTTTTTTCTTTTCAAAAAGTTTTTTTAAAAAATATATATATTTCGAAATTTAGTTGTTTCTTGTTAGTCAAGTCAAAATTTCAATTTAAAAATTCTATCTTTTCAAATCTTTTTCAAAAATAAAATCTTTTTCTTTTTTCTTCTTAATATTTTCGAAAATTTTAAAATTGATTTTCAAAATCGTTTTCTTATTTCCATCTCATATTTTCGAAAACTTTACTACATTTAAGGATTTGATTCAAAAAATTTCAAGTTTGTTACTTTCTTGTTAAGAAAGGTTCAATCTTTGAATTTTAGAATCATATCTTTTAATTTCTTGTTAGTCAAGTCATCAATTTTAAAATCAAATCTTTTTCAAATTTTAATTTCAAAATCTTTTTCTAACTTCTTATCTTTTCAAACCTTACTATTTCTTATCTTTTTCAAAACCACCTAACTACTTTTTCACTTCTCATTTTCGAAAATCCCCTTCCTCTTTTTCAGAAACCTTTTTAATTAACTAATTGTTTCAAACTCTAATTTTATTTTATTCATTTTCTTAATTTTCGAATACTAACTAATTTTTAAAATAAAAATAAAAATATTTTTCCTTTTTCTTTTATTTAATATTCGAATTCCCTCCCTCTCTTAGCTCTTTCTATTTATTTTATTTAACTACTAACACTTCTCTTCTGCTCATAATTCGAACCCTCTTTCTCCCTCTGTGTTCGAATTCTTCTCATTCTCCCTCTACCTCATTCTTCGATTCTTTTCTTCTTCTCCTCACATAAAGAAATCTCTATAATGTGACATAGAGGAATCCTCTTCTTTTCTGTTCTCTTCTTTTTCATATGAGCAGGAACAAGGATAAAGACATTCTTGTTGAAGCTGATCCTGAACCTGAAAGGACCCTGAAGAGGAAGCTAAGAGAAGCTAAAGCACAACACTCTGGAGAGGACCTGACAGAAATTTTCGAAAAAGAAGAAGACCTGGCCGAACCTAATAACATTGGCGGAGGTGCAAAGAAGATGCTTGATGACTATACTACACCAACTTCTAACTTCTATGGAAGAAGCATCTCAATTCCTACCATTGGAGCAAACAATTTTGAGCTTAAGCCTCAATTAGTTTCTCTAATGCAGCAGAATTGTAAGTTTCATGGACTTCCATCAGAAGATCCTCATCAGTTCTTAGCTGAATTCTTGCAAATCTGTGATACTGTTAAGACCAATGGGGTTGATCCCGAGGTCTACAAACTTATGCTTTTCCCTTTTGCTGTAAGAGACAGAGCTAGGACATGGTTGGACGCACAACCTAGAGAAAGCCTGAACTCTTAGGACAAGTTGGTCAATGCTTTCTTGACCAAATTCTTTCCACCTCAAAAGATGAGCAAGCTTAGAGTGGAAGTCCAAACCTTCAAAGAGAAGGAAGGTGAATCCCTCTATGAAGCTTGGGAAAGATACAAGCAATTAACCAAAAGGTGTCCTTCTGACATGCTTCCAGAATGGAGCATCATATGTATATTCTATGATGGTCTGTCTGAGTTGTCAAAAATGTCATTGGATCATTCTGCTGGTGGATCTCTTCATCTAAAAACCCCTGTGGAAGCCTAGGAACTCATTAAGATGGTTACAACTAATCAGTTCATGTACACTTCTGAAAGAAATCCTGTGAATAATGGGATGACTCAAAAGAAAGGAGTTCTTGAGATTGATTCTCTGAATACCATATTGGCTCAGAACATAATACTGACTCAGCAAGTCAATATGATTTCTCAGAATCTGACTGGATTGCAAGCTGCATCCGGCAGTGCTAAAGAAGCCTCCTCTGAAGGAGAAGCTTATGACCCTGAGAATCCTGCAATGGAAGAGGTGAATTACATGGGAGAAGCCTATGGAAACACCTATAATCCTTCATGGAGAAATCAACCAAATTTTTCATGGAAGGATCAACAGAAGCCTCAACAAGGTTTCAATAATAATAATAATACTGGTGGGAGAAATAGGTTTGGCAATAGGAAACCTTTTCCATCATCTTCTTAGCAACAGACAGAAAATTCTGAGCAGAGCCTCTCTGGCTTAGCAAACATAGTCTCTGATCTATCTAAAGCCACTCTCAGTTTCATGAATGAAACAAGGTCTTCCATCAAAAATTTGGAGGCACAAGTGGGTCAGCTGAGTAAAAGGGTCACTGAAACTCCTCCTAGTACTCTCCCAAGCAATACAGAAGAGAATCCAAAGAGAGAGTGCAAGGCCATTAATATGACCAAAATGGCCGAAAATATAGAGGAGGAGTATGGCGTGATTTCCATTGAGGAAGACCTCAATGGACGTCCACTGACCAATAAGAAGTTCCTTAATAGGGAACCAAAGGAATCTGAGGCTTATACAAAGACCATAGAGATTCCACTGAACTTCTTATTACCATTCATGAGCTCTAAAGAATATTCTTCTTCTGAAGAAGATGAAGTTACTACTGAAGAGCAAATTGCTCAATATTTAGGAGCAATCATGAAGCTGAATGCCAAGTTATTTGGTAATGAGACTTGGGAGGATGAACCTCTATTGCTCATCAATGAACTGAATACATGGATTCAGCAGACATTGCCTCAAAAGAAACTAGATCCCGGAAGGTTCTTTTTACCTTGCACCATAGGCACCATGACCTTTGAAAAGGCTCTGTGTGACCTGGGGTCAGGTATCAACCTCATGCCACTCTCTGTAATGGAGAAACTAGGGATCTTTGAGGTACAAACTGCAAGAATCTCACTAGAGATGGCAGACAAATCAATAAAAAAGGCTTATGGACTTGTAGAGGATGTCCTGGTGAAGGTTGTAGGCCTTTTCATCCTTACTGACTTTGTAATCCTAGACACTGGGAAGGATGAGGATGAATCCATCATCCTTGGAAGACCCTTCCTAGCCTCAGCAAGGGCTGTGATTGATGTAGACAGATGAGAGTTAGTCCTTCAATTGAATGAGGACTACCTTGTGTTTAAGGCTCAATGATCTTCTTCTGTAAACATGGAAAATAAGCATGAAAAATTCTCTCAATACAGAGTCAGACAGAGCCCCCACACTTAAAATCTAAGTTTGGTGTTGGGAGGCCACAATCATGCTTTGAGCATCTATGAAGCTCTGAAAAGAGCTCACTGTCAAGCTATTGACATTAAAGAAGCGCTTATTGGGAGGCAACCCAATTTTATTTTATTTATCTATGTTATTTTCTATTTTCTTTAGGATCATGATCATGTGGAGTCAAAAAACAACTGCAAAAATTAAAGAAAAATAAAAAACAGCATCAAAAATGGCACACCCTAGAGGACGAGCTTACTGGCATTTAAACGCCAGTAAGGATACCAAAATGGGCGTTTAATGCCCAGCCTGGCACCATTCTGGGCGTTTAAACACCAGAAATGGGCAGCAGTCTGGCGTTTAAACGCCAGTAAAGGTATAAAAATGGGTGTTTAAATGCCCAGTCTGGCACCTTTCTGGGCATTTAAATGCCCGAAAAGGGCAGCAGACTGGCGTTTAAACACTAGAAAAAAGGGTAACAGACTGGCGTTTAAATGCCAGAGAAGGGCAGCAGCCTGGCGTTTAAATGCCAGAAAGGCACACAGAGGGGCGTTTAATGCTAGTAAAGTGCAGGGATGCAAAATCCTTGACACCTCAGGATTTGTGGACCCCACAGGATCCCCACCTACCTCAACTCACTATCTCTCCCCTTCACACCTTTCCATAACACTCTTCCTAAACCACTATTCACCTATCAAATCCATCCACTCTTCCCCAAAAACCCCACTATCAAACCTCACCTACCTCACCATTCAAATTCAAAACACTTCCCTCCCAAACCCACCACTTCAATTCGGCCACCCACCCATTTCTTTCCCTATATATAGCCCTCCTTACCACCTTCAATTTCGTACATCTTAACCCACTAAACCCCCCTTGGCCGAACCCTTCACACACTTCTATCTCCTCTAATTCTTCTTATTCTCCTCTTTTCTTTCTTCTTTTGCTCGGGGACGAGCAAACCTTTTAAGTTTGGTGTGGAAAAAGCGTTGCTTTTTTTTGTTTTTCCATAACCATTAATGGCACCTAAGGCCGGAGAAACCTCAAGGAAGAGGAAAGGGAAGACAATTGCTTCCACCTCCGAGTCATGGGAGATGGAAAGATTCATCTCAAAAGCCCATTAAGACCACTTCTATTAAGTTGTGGCCAAGAAAAAGGTGATCCCCGAGGTCCCTTTCATGCTCAAAAGGAGTGAATATCCGGAAATCCGACATGAGATTAGGAGAAGAGGATGGAGCAAACAAGAGAGCCCACTCATGGACCTCAACAAGCGCATAAGGAAGTTTCTCATCAAGAAATCCCTGAGATACTCAAGGGACGCATTTCGCTGCACACAACTATTGGGAGCAACTCAACACCTCCTTAGGAGATTTGAGTTCCAACATGGAGCAACTAAGGATGGAGCACCAAGAGCATTCCATTATCCTCCATGAAATTAGAGAGGATCAAAGAGCCATGATGGAAGAGCAACAATGGCAAGGAAGAGACATTGAGGAGCTCAAGCACTTTATAAGATCTTCAAGAAGAAGAACTAGCCGCCATCACCAAGGTGGACCCGTTCTTTAATTTCCTTATTCTTATTTTTCTGTTTTTTATTTTTATGCTTTATATTTGACTATGTTTTAGCTTCATTACATGATCATTAGTGTCTAGTGTCTATGTCTTAAAGCTATGAATAATTCCATGAATCCTTCACCTTTCTTAAATGAAAAATGTTCCTAATTACAAAAGAACAAGAAGTACATGAATTTCAAATTTTATCTTGAAATTAGTTTAATTATTTTGATGTAGTGGCAATACTTTTTGTTTTCTGAATGAATGCTTGAACAATGCATATTTTTGATAGTAAAGTTTATGAATGTTAAATTTGTTGGCTCTTGAAAGAATGATGAAAAAAAGAGAAATGTTATTGATTATTTGAAAAATCATAAAATTAATTCTTGAAGCAAGAAAAAGCAGTGAATAACAAAGCTTGCAAAAAAAAAGTGGCAAAAATTAAAAGAAAAAAAAGAGAAAAAAAAAGAAAAAGCAAGCAGAAAAAGCCAATAGCCCTTAAAACCAAAAGGCAAGGGTAAAAAGGATCTAAGGCTTTGAGCATTAATGGATAGGATGGCCCAAAGGAATAAAATCCTGGCCTAAGCGGCTAAATCAAGCTGTCCTTAACCATGTGCTTGCTTGTGGCATAAAGGTCCAAGTGAAAAGCTTGAGACTGAGTGGTTAAAGTCGTGATCCAAAGAAAAAAGAATGTGCTCAAGAACTCTGGACACCTCTAACTGGGGACTTTAGCAAAGCTGAGTCACAATTTGAAAAGGTTCACCCAGTTATGTGTCTGTGGCATTTATGTATCTGGTGGTAATACTGGAAAACAAAGTGCTTAGTGCCACGACCAAGACTTAGAAAGTAGCTGTGTTCAAGAATCAACATTCTAAACTAGGAGAGTCAATAACACTATCTTTATTCTGAGTTCCTATAGATGCCAATCATTCTAAACTTCACAGGATAAAGTGAGATGCCGAAACTATTCAGAAGCAAAAAGCTACTAGCCCCGCTCATCTAATTGGAACTAAGCTTCATTGATAATTTTGGATTTATAGTATATTCTCTTCTTTTTGTCTTATTTTATTTTTAGCTACTTGGGGACAAGCAACAATTTAAGTTTGGTGTTGTGATGAGCGGATAATTTATACGCTTTTTGACATTGTTTTTACATAGTTTTTAGTATGTTTTAGTTAGTTTTTATTATATTTTTTTTAGTTTTTATACAAAATTCATATTTCTGGACTTACTATAAGTTTGTGTGTTTTTCTGTGATTTCAGGTATTTTCTGGCTGAAATTGAGGGATTTGAGCAAAAATCTAATTCAGAGGCTGAAAAAGGACTGCAGATGCTGTTGGATTCTGACCCTCTTGTACCCGAAATGGATTTTTTGGAGCTACAGAAGTCTAATCGGTGCACTCTCAATTGAGTTAGAAAGTAGACATCTTGGGATTTCTAGCAATGTCTAATAGTCCATACTTTTCCCAAGATTTGATGGCCCAAACTAGTGTCTAAACGCCGGTGAGAGACCCTTTTCTGGCGTAAAACGCCAAAACTGGCACCAAAGCTGGAGTAAAACCCCAAGGAAAGCCTATGCACGTGAAAGCTTCAATGCTCAGCCCAAGAACACACCAAGTGGGCCCCAGAAGTGGATTTCTGCACTATCTACTTATTTCTGTAAACCCTAGTAACTAGTTTAGTATAAATAGGACTTTTACTATTGTATTTATATCTTTAGATCATTTTTGAGACTATCTTTGGATCACTTTTGATCTCTTGATCACATTTTGGGGGCTGGCCATTCGGCCATGCCTGGACCTTCATCTCTTTTGTATTTTCAACGGTGGAGTTTCTACACCTCATAGATTAAGGTGTGGAGCTTTGCTGTTCCTCATGAATCAATACAAAGTACTATTGTTTTTCTATTCAATTCACGCTTATTCCTATTGTAAGATATTTACTCATACTTCAACCTGATGGATGTGATGATCCGTGACACTCATCATCATCCTCCCTTATGAACGCGTGCCTAACAACCACTTCCGTTCTATCTGCGAGAGCTTGAGTGTGTATCTCTTCGGTTCTTGGTTTACGACGCATGATTGCCTCTCCTGACAATAGATCCTTTCAATTCCATGAAATCAGAGTCTTTGTGGTATAAGCTAGAACCGATTAGCAGCATTCTTGAGATTTGGATAGTCTAAACCTTGTTTGTGGTATGCCGAGTAGGATTTGGGATGGGATGACTGTGACGAGCTTCAAACTCATGACTGTTGGGCGCCGTGACAGTGCGCAAAAGGATCATTGGATCTTATTCCAACACAAGTGAGAACTGACAGATGATTAGCCCTACGTAACCTGTAGCCGGACCATTTTCACTGAGAGGACGGACGGTAGCCATTGACAACGGTGATCTCCCAACATACAGCTTGCCATGGAAAGGAGTATGAATGATTGGATGAAGGCAATAGGAAAGCAGAAGTTCAGGAGCAATGGTGCACGAAATTGTGATCTCTAACGATAGCACTCAACATGGTATACATGTTTATAACTCAGCACTTTCTTCACAACTTCGCATCACTAACCAGCAAGTGCACTGGGTCGTCCAAGTAATAAACCTTACGTAAGTAAGGGTCGATGCCACGGAGATTGATGGTATGGAGCAAGCGATGGTCATCCTGTAAACCTCAGTCAGGCGGATTCTAATAGTTATAATGGTTTTCGAATATAAAGATAAACAAAGCATAAAATAAAGATAGAGATACTTATGTAATTCAAAGGGTGGAATTTCAGATAAGCGCATGAAGATACCGTGTGGCTCTTTGAACGTCTGCTTTCCGGCTGTCTCCATCCAATCGTATATATTCCTTTCCATGGCAAGCTGTATATTGGGGGATCACTGTTGTCAATGGCTACCATCCGTCCTTATAGTGAAAATAGTCCAGGTGCTCTGTCATAGCACGGCTAATCATCTGTCAGTTCTCGATCATGCTGGAATAGGATCCATTGATCCTTTTGCGTCTGTCACTACGCCCAACACTCGCGAGTTTGAAGCTCGTCACAGTGATTCAATCCTTGAATCCTACTCGGAATACCACAGACAAGGTTTAGACTTTCCGGATTCTCAAGAATGCTGCCAATGGATTCTAGCTTATACCACGAAGATTCTGGTTAAGGAACCCAAGAGATACTCATTCTAGCTTATTTACTTGTAGAACAGAAGTGGTTGTCAGGCACGCATTCATAGGTGAGAATGATGATGAGCATCACATAATCATCACATTCATCAGGTTCTTAGGCGTGAATGGATATCTTAGAATAGAAATAAACAATAGTTGAATAGAAAAACAGTAGTACTTTGCATTAATTCTCGAGGTATAGCAGAGCTCCACACCTTAATCTATGGTGTGTTGAAACTCCACCATTGAAAATACATACGAACAAGGTCTAGGCATGGCCGAGAGGCCAGCCCCCAAAACGTGATCAAAGGATCAAAAGATAATCCAAAGATGTAAATACAATAATAAAAAGTTCTATTTATACTAAACTAGTTGCTAGAGTTTACAGAAATAAGTCTAAGTGCAAAAATCCACTTCTGGGGCCCACTTTGATGTGTGCTTGGCCTGAGCTTGAGCTTTACACGTGCAGATGCTTCTCTTGGAGTTAAACGCCAAGTTGTGACGTGTTTTTGGCGTTTAACTCTGGTTTGTAACGTGTTTCTGGCGTTTTACTCCAGAATGCAGCATGGAACTGGCGTTAAACGCCTGTTTTCGTCGCCTAAACTTGAATGAAGTATAGACTATTAAATATTGCTAGAAAGCTCTAGATGTCTACTTTCCAATGCAATTAAGAGCGCGCCATTTGAAGTTCTATAGCTCCAGAAAATCTATTTCGAGTGAAGGGAGGTCAGAATCCAACAGCATCTGTAGTCCTTTTCAGGTTCCTATCAGATTTTTGCTCAGGTCTCTCAATTTCAGCCAGAAAATATCTAAAATCACAGAAAAACACACAAACTCATAGTAAAGTCCAGAAATATGAATTTTTCATAAAAAAAAATAAAAACATCCCTAAAAGTAGCTAGATCCTACTAAAAACTACCTAAAAACAATGCCAAAAATCGTATAAATTATCCGCTCATCACAACACCAAACTGAAATTGTTGCTTGTCCCCAAGCAACTGAAAATCAAATAGGATAAAAAGAAGAGAATATACTATAAACCCCAAAACATCAATGAAGCTTAGTTCTAATTAGATGAGCGGGACTAGTAGCTTTTTGCTTCTGAACAGTTTTGGCATCTCACTTTATCCTTTGAAGTTTAGAATGATTGGCATCTATAGGAACTCAGAGTTCAGATAGTGTTATTGATTCTCCTAGTTAAGTATGTTGATTCTTGAACACAGCTACTTTTATGAGTCTTGGCCATGGCCCTAAGCACTTTGTTTTCCAGTATTACCACCGGATACATAAATGCCATAGACACATAACTGGGTGAACCTTTTCAGATTTTAACTCAGCTTTGCTAAAGTCCCCAGTTAGAGGTGTCCAGAGCTCTTAAGCACACTCTTTTTGCTTTGGATCACGACTTTAACCACTCAGTCTCAAGCTTTTCACTTGGACCTGCATGCCACAAGCACATGGTTAGGAACAACTTGATTTAGCCGCTTAGGCCTGGATTTATTTCCTTAGGCCCTCCTATCCATTGATGCTCAAAGCCTTGGATCCTTGTTACCCTTGACTTTTGGTTTTAAGGGCTATTGGCTTTTCTGCTTGCTTTTTCTTTTTCTTTTATTACTATTTTTTTTGCTCTCTTTTTTTCGCAAGCTTTTTATTCACCGCTTTTTCTTGCTTCAAGAATCAATTTTATGATTTTTCAGATCATCAATAGCATTTCTCTTTTTCATCATTCTTTCAAGAGCCAACAATTTTAACATTCATAAACAACAAGATAAAAAATATGCACTGTTCAAGCATTCATTCAGAAAACAAAAAGTATTGTCACCACATCAATATAATTAAACTAATTTCAAGGATGAATTCGAAACTCATGTTCTTCTTGTTCTTTTGTATTAAAAACATTTTTCATTTAGGAAAGGTGAAGGATTCATTGAATTATTCATAGCTTTAAGACATAGACACTAGACACTAATGATCATGTAGTAAAGACACAAACATAGACAAACATAAAGCTCAAAAATCGAAAAACAGAGAAATAAGAACAAGGAAGTTAATGAATGAGTCCACCTTAGTGATGGTGGCGCCTTCTCCTTGAGCTCCTCTATGTCTCTTCCTTGCCTTTGTTGCTCCTCCCTCATAGCTCTTTGATCTTCTCTAATCTCATTGAGAATGATGGAGTGCTCTTGGTGTTCCACCCTTAATTGGTTCATGTCATGACTCAATCCTTCTAAAGAAGTGTTGAGTTGTTCCCAATAGTTGTTTGGAGGAAAATGCATCCCTTGAGGCATCTCAGGGATTTCTTGGTGATGAGCTTCCTCATGCGTCTCTTGAGATCCATGAATGGGCTCTCTTGTTTGCTCCATCCTCTTCTTAGTGATGGGCTTGTCCTCTTCAATGAGGATGTCTCCTTCTATGACAACTCCAGCTAAGTAGCATAGATGAAAAATGAGATGAGAAAAAGCTAGCCTTGCCAAGGTAGAGGACTTTTCGGCTACTTTGTAGAGTTCTAGAGAGATGACTTCATGAACTTCTACTTCCTCTCCAATCATGATGCTATGGATCATGACGGCCCGATCCACAGTTACTTCGGATCGGTTGCTAGTGGGGATGATGGAGCGTTGGATGAACTCCAACCATCCTCTAGCCACAGGATTAAGGTCCAGTCTTCTCAATTGAACCGGCTTGCCTTTTGAGTCTCTTTTCCATTGAGCTCCTTCCACACATATGTCCATGAGGACTTGGTCCAACCTTTGATCAAAGTTGACCCTTCTAGTGTAGGGGCGTGCGTCTTCTTGCATCATAGGCAAGTTGAATGCCAACCTTACGTTCTCCGGACTAAAATCTAAGCATTTCCCTCAAACCATTGTAAGCCAATTCTTTGGGTTTGGGTTCATGCTTTGATCATGGTTCCTAGTGATCCATGCGTTTGCATAGAACTCTTGAACCGTTAAGATTCTGACTTGTTGAATAGGATTGGAGTAAATTTCCCATCCTCTTCTTCTAATCTCTTGTCGGATCTCCAGATATTCGTCTTTTTTATAGCTTAAAAAGGACCTCAGGGATCACCTTTTTCTTGGCCACAACGTCATAGAAGTGGTCTTGATGGGCTTTTGAGATGAATCTTTCCATCTCCCATAACTCAGAGGTGGAAGTAATTGCCTTCCCTTTCCTCTTTCTTGAGGTTTCTCTGGCCTTAGGTACCATCAATGGTTATGAAAACACAAAAAAGCTATGCTTTTACCACACCAAACATAGAATGTTGCTCGCCCTCGATCAAAAGAAGAAACAATAGAAGAAGAAGAAGAAGAAAAAGATATGGAGGAGAGGGAGAGAGGTGTGGGTTTCAGCCAAGGGGGAGAAGAGAGGGTTGTGTTGTATGAAAATGAATAAGGATGGAGGGATTTATATAGTGGAGGGAGAGGGGTTTGGGTTCGGTCATTTAGGGTGGGTTTGGGTGGGAAAGAGATTTTGAATTTGAAGGTAGGTGGGGTTTATGGGAAAGAATGGATGTATGTGATTGGTGAAGGGGTAATGGGGAAGAGAGATTGAGGTGATTGGTGAAAGGCATAGTGTTATTGGATTGTGTGAATAAGAGAGAAGTGGGGTAGGTGGGGATCCTGTGGGGTCCACAGATCCTGAGATGATCCTGTGGGGTCCACAGATCTTGAGGTGTAAAGGATTTTTATTCCTGCACCTTTTAGGCGTGTAAAATGCCCTCTGTATGCAATCTTGGCGTTTAATGCCAGACTACAGCTTGTTTCTGGCGTTAAATGCCCAAATGTAGCCTATTTCTGGCGTTTAACGCCAGCCTAATGCTTGTTTCTGGTGTTAAACGCCAGCTTGGTGCTTGTTTCTGGCGTTAAACGCCAGACAGATGCTTGTTTCTGGCGTTTAAACGCCAGACAGCTCTTCCTCTAGGGTGTGCTTTTTCTTCTACTGTTTTTGATTCTGTTTTTAATTTTTGCAATTGTTTTGTGACTCCACATGATGATAAACCCAATAAAACATAAAAGAACAATAGAAATATAGATAAATAAAAATTGGGTTGCCTCCTAATAAGTGCTTCTTTAATGTCAATAGCTTGACAGTGAGCTCTCATGGAGCTTCACAGATGTTTAGAGCATGATAAGGGCCTCCCAACACCAAACTTAGAGTTTGAATGTGGGGGCTTTGTTTGACTTTGTATTGAGAGAGGCTTTTCATGCTTCCTCTCCATGGTTGCAGAGGAAGATCCTTGAGCTTTAAACACAAGGTAGTCCCCATTCAATTGAAGGACTAGCTCTCCTCTGTCAACATCAATCACAGCTCCTGCTGTGGCTAGGAAGGGTCTTCCAAGGATGATGCATTCATCCTCATCCTTCCCAGTGCCTAGGATTATGAAATCAGCAGGGATGTAAAGGCCTTTAACCTTCACTAACATGTCCTCTACCAATCCATAAGCTTGTTTTATTGACTTGTCTGTCATCTCTAATGAGATTCTTGCAGCTTGTACCTCAAAGATACCCAGTTTCTCCATTACAGAGAGTGGCATAAGATTTATACCCGACCCCAGGTCACACAGAGCCTTCTCAAAGGTCAAGGTGCCTATGGTACAGGGTATTAAGAATTTACCAGGATCTTGTTTCTTTTGAGGTAAAGTTTGCTGAGCCTATGTATTTAGTTCACTAATGAGCAAGGGAGGTTCATCTTCCCAAGTCTCATTACCAAACAACTTGGCATTCAGCTTCATGATGGCTCCTAGATATTGAGCAACTTTCTCTTCAGTTACATCTTCATCCTCTTCAGAGGAAGAATAGCTCTTAGACCTCATGAATGGCAGAAGGAAGTTTAATGGAATCTCTATGGTCTCTATATGAGCCTGATGAGCGGATAATTTATACGCTTTTTGGCATTGTTTTTAGTATGTTTTTAGTATGTTTTAGTTAGTTTTTAGTATATTTTTATTAGTTTTTAGTTAAAATTCACTTTTCTAGACTTTACAATGAGTTTGTGTGTTTTTCTGTGATTTCAGGTATTTTCTGGCTAAAATTGAGGGACTTGAGAAAAAATCTGATTAAGAGACTAAAAAGGACTGCAGATGCTGTTGGATTCTGACCTCCCTGCACTCGAAGTGGATTTTCTGGAGCTACAGAAGCCCAATTGGCGCGCTCTCAATGGCGTTCGAAAGTAGACATCCTTGGCTTTCCAGCAATATATAATAGTTCATACTTTGTCCGAGATTTGATGGCCCAAACCGGCGTTCCAAATCAGCTCAAAATTGCTCGGCGTTAAACACCGGAACTGGCACAAGAATGAGAGTTAAACGCCCAAACTGGCACAAAAGCTGGCGTTTAACTCCAAGAAGAGTCTCTACACGAAAATGCTTCAATGCTCAGCCCAAGCACACACCAAGTGGGCCCGGAAGTGGATTTTTATGTCATTTACTCATCTTTGTAAACCCTAGGCTACTAGTTCTCTACAAATAGGACCTTTTACTATTGTATTTTCATCTTTTGATCACTTTAGATCTTAGATCAGATCTTGGTTCTTCTGGTTCCCCCTCTTGGGCCGAAGCCAATGATCACTTTTGTTCTTATGCATTTTTAACGGTGGAGTTTCTACACACCATAGATTAAGGTGTGGAGCTCTGCTGTACCTCGAGTATTAATGCAATTACTATTGTTCTTCTATTCAATTCGGCTTATTCTTGTTCTAAGATATTCATTTGCACCCAAGAACATGATGAATGTGATGATTATGTGACACTCATCATCATTCTCACTTATGAACGAATGCCTGACAACCACTTCTGTTCTACAAGCAAACAAGGCTTGAATGTTTATCTCTTGGATCCCTTAATTGGAATCTTTGTGGTATAAGCTAGAATTGATGGCGGCATTCAAGAGAATCCGGAAGGTCTAAACCTTGTCTGTAGTATTCTGAGTAGGATTCAATGATTGAATGACTGTGACGAGCTTCAAACTCGCGATTGTGGGGCGTTAGTGACAGACGCAAAAGAATCACTGGATTCTATTCCGACATTAACGAGAACCGACAGCTGAATAGCCGTGCCATGACAGGGTGCGTTGAACATTTTCACTGAGAGGATGGGAGGTAGCCACTGACAACAGTGAAACCCTACATACAGCTTGCCATGGAAAGGAGTAAGAAGGATTGGATGAAGACAGTAGGAAAGCAGAGAGAAGGAAGGGACAAAGCATCTCCATACGCTTATCTGAAATTCTCACCAATGAATTACATAAGTATCTCTATCTTTATCTTTATGTTTTATTCATACATCATCCATAACCATTTGAGTTTGTCTGACGAAGATTTACAAGGTGACCATAGCTTGCTTCATACCAACAATCTCCGTGGGATCGACCCTTACTCGCGTAAGGTTTATTACTTGGACGACCCAGTACACTTGCTGGTTAGTTGTGCGAAGTTGTGATAAAGAGTTGAGATTATAATTGTGCATACCATGTTGATGGCGCCATTGATGATCACAATTTCGTGCACCAGAGCCTCAGATTCTTTTAGGTCCTCAATAGGGAACTCATTTCTATCTGGAGGACATCCCATGAGGTCTTCCTCATTGGGATTCACGTCCTCCCCTTCCTCTTTGGATTCGGCCATTTTGATTATATCAATGGCCTTGCACTATCTTTTTGGATTCTCTTCTGTATTGCTTGGGAGAGTACTAGGAGGAGTTTCAGTAATTTTCTTACTCAGCTGACCCACTTGTGCCTCCAAATTTCTAATGGAGGACCTTGTTTCATTTATGAAACTTAAAGTGGCCTTAGATAGATCAGAGACTATGTTTTCTAAGCTAGAAGGGCTCTGCTTAGAATTCTCTGTCTGTTGCTGAGATGATGATAGAAAAGGTTTGCTATTGCTAAACCTATTTCTTTCACCATTGTTATTATTGAAGCCTTGCTTCTGTGGATCCTTCCATGAAAAATTTGGATGATTTCTCCATGAAGGGTTATAGGTGTTGTCAAAGGATTCACCCATGTAATTTACCTCTGCCATTGCAGGGTTCTCAGGATCATAAGCTTCTTCTTCAGAAGATGCTTCTTTAGTACTGTTGGATGCATTTTGCAATCCATTTAGACTCTGAGATATCATATTGACTTGTTGGGTCAATATTTTGTTCTGAGCCAGTATGGCATTCAGAGCATCAATTTCAAGAACTCCCTTCTTCTGAGGCATCCCATTACTCACAGGATTCCTCTCAGAGGTGTACATGAATTTGTTATTTGCAACCATGTCAATGAGTTCTTGAGCTTCTGCTGGCGTTTTCTTTAGGTGAATAGATCCACTTGCAGAATGGTCCAATGACATCTTAGATAATTCAGACAAACCATCATAGAATATATCCAAGATGGTCCATTCTGAAAGCATATCAGAAGGACACTTTTTGGTCAGTTGCTTGTATCTCTCCCAAGCTTCATAGAGGGATTCACATTCTTTCTGTCTGAAGGTTTGAACATCCACTCTAAGCTTGCTCAGCTTTTGGGGAGGAAAGAACGTGGCTAAGAAAGCCGTGACCAGCTTATCCCAAGAGTTCAGGCTATCTTTAGGTTGAGAATCCAACCATACTCTAACTCTGTCTCTTACAGCAAAAGGGAAAAGCATAAGCCTGTAAACCTCGGGATCAACTCCATTAGTCTTAACAGTATCACAGATCTGCAAGAACTTAGTTAAGAATTAATAAGGATCTTCTGATGGAAGTCCATGAAACTTGCAGTTCTGTTACATTAGAGTAACTAGTTGAGGCTTCAGCTCAAAATTGTTTGCTCCAATGGCAGGGATTGAGATGCTTCTTCCATGGAAGTTGGAATTTGGGGCAGTAAAGTCACCAAGCATCTTCCTTGCATTGTTGTTAGGTTCGGCCATGTCTTCTTTTTTGAGATTCTTGATGCATGAAAACTTGTCTCTCAACAAATTTCCCTTCGGCAAGTATACCGAATTGTCGTCAAGTAAAACTCACAATAGAGTGAGGTCGAATCCCACAAGGATTGATTGGTCAAGCAACTTTAGTTAGAAGAATATGCTAGTTGAGCTAAACAGAATTTAGATTGGGGACTTACAGAAATTTAAATGACTGGAAAGTAAATAACAGAAATTAAAGTGCAAAATCTTAAATGGGGATTTGGGGTAATGAGCATGAAAATAAATGGCAGAAAGTAAAGAGAATGGGTTAGATCAGAAATAGGGTAATCATTGGGTTCAGGAGATGTTGCATTCTTCGGATCAAGTTCATTCTCATCTCTTCCTCAATCAAGACATTCATTTATCTCCTTGGCAATCTTACGTGATTGGATCCCAATTCCTTGGCAATCTAATCTCTCTAAGCTTGAACAATTGCCCAATTCCTTAATTTAATTACTCATAGGAAGAGATGAAGTGTGCTCACTGATTATACCACATGTATTTCCAAATCAAA